>NW_011495064.1:4284242-4345109 GCF_000754665.1 Bison bison bison
TTTAAAATTAATTTACTTATGACTGCACTGGAACTTCATTGCTGTGCTCAGGTTTCTCTAGCTGTGGAGAGCAGGGACTGTTCTCTAGTTGCGGTGTGCAGTCTTACTGTGGTGGCTTCTCTTGTTGCCGAGCGCAGCTCTCGAGCTCAGGCTCTGTAGTTGTGGCGCACCAGCTTAGTTGCCCCACGTCATGTGGGATCTTCCCATGTCTGCTTCATTGGCAAGCAGATTCTTATCCACTGTGCCACCAGGGAAGTCCTTCCCTTTCTTCTTGACAGAGTACAACTTGGGCAGGTTGCCTTCAAGGCTCCTCTTTCACTGTAAAGGAAGTCTGATTTCTTGAAAAAAATTTAGCACGTTCTAAATGTGATCTCAGGAAAGCCAGAGTGAACTAATTATTGTCTCTGTGCTGATGGAAAATCACTGGGGATCTGAAGTAGGGTGTTGGTCATGAGATCCTGGAGATAGGAGTGTTCTTTCCTTGATGCGTGATTATAACCATGTGGACTTCGTGGGATGCAGTTGGCGATAAGAGTTCTGGTAGGGGGACCCTCCTCCAAGGGTTCAGATGTGGTTTGTCTGGGTCTGTGGCCAGCTCTTAATTCCTATTACACAAAATACTAGCCTCTCGTTATCATTCTTTGAGCAGTTTAGTAATTTTCCATCAAGCTGTTTGAATTAAGACTGTGCCCCCACAGGCGATAATAAGTCCTATGTTGTTGAACACTCCTCCCTTTATCCATGTAGCCTGGCCTCACACTGCCTTCCTAACAGCAGGGACATAAGTCATTGATTAAAGCTTCAAGATTCAGCGCAGACTCTGACATTACCCAAGATGAATCACTTCCCACCATCTCGCCTGGTCACGACTGACTATTTTTCCCTTAAAAGGAGCTTGCCTCTGAAATCATTAAACCTCTGTATGTCATTAGCAGCCTCGGTCCATTCTGGTCAGATCAGGAGCCTCATTTCCAAGGCCTAAAAGATAAGCAGTTCAGCAGTAATCCTATGATTGAGTGCCCTGCCATATCCGGAGGGAAAAATGCCATTACCTGTCCTCAGAAGGTGTGTAGTTCTTGGGACCAGAACACAGAGTCATGGAGATCCATTAGCCCTGAGGGCCAGGGGGAGCCATTTGGATGGCAACTGCCTTTGCTTTTTTTTTTCAAATGATTGATTTATTTCAGCTGTGCTGGGTCTTTGTTGTTGCAGGAGGGCTTTCTCTGGTTTCAGTAAGGAGGGGCTACTCTCCAGCTGCTCTCAGGTTCCTCATTGCAGTGGCTCCTCTTATTACAGAGAACAGATTCTAGAGCACAGGCTCAGTAGTTGTGGTGTGCGGGCTTTGTTGCCCCGAGGCATGTGAAATCTTCCTGGACCAGAAATGGAACCCATGTCCTCCACGTTGGCAGGCAGACTCTCACCACCGGACCACCAGGAAAACCCAGCAACTGCCTTTTCTTATCAGTTTCTCCACTTTCTGCCACTTCTGTTGTCAAAACCCCGGGGCCTCTTGATCCTCATCAAACATCTCTTCAGTGCCCACCCCGGAGGTCCCCGTGTTCTTCATTTACCAAGATGGTCTTACCGACAGAGACACACTTAGAGCAGAACAGAACTGAAGCCTCAGGGAACCGGCAAGAATACGGTTAAGCTGATGATGCCTGGTTAAGGAAATGCATTGGGTTTTAAGCTAAGGAGAGCGTGGACAGGAGGCTCAGAACTCTTCCCTGAAGTTGAACCAGCTTCTTTGAAGAGCCAGTGAAGACACAGTGGCTGGCTCCCCAGACACCCCCTCTAGTGTTGGCCTGTTTATTGTATTACCGAGTTAACTCTATAGTGGAAGACAATAGGGCACTAAATTTAACTCAGTTTTGGCTTAAGCTTCCCTGGTGGCTCAGACAGTAAAGAATCTGCCTGCAATGCAGGAGATGTGGGTTCAATCCCTGAGTCAGGAAGATCCTCTGGAGAAAGAAATGGCACCCCACTTCAGTATTCTTGCCTGAAAAATCCCATGGACAGAGGAGCATAGCAGACTACAGTCCAAAAATGTCACAAAGAGTCGGACGCCACTGAGCGACTGAATACACACAGGGCAAAAGAGGACCACCTAGCAGGGTCCTTCTGGATGTGCAGGTGGAGAATGTGCCCTGACTGAAGTGAAGACACGGCCGCCCTTCCCCTCCCCGCGGAGCAAAGTGAGGGTGCGTGGGGGGAATGGATAAGAATGTTCACATCAGATTCATTTCCCACCTACTCTGCGGGCCATCCCATGAGTGGACGTTTCCTTGTGGAATACCTTGAACTTGGTCAACATCAGTCATTTTGGAGAGTATGATAAAGTGGCCCAGCATCTGCTTGGTTTATCTAAAGGCTTTTCCTTGATCAAAACCCCAATCCATTTTTATTCTAATCCTGACAACTTGTGTGTGTGTGTGTTAGTCACTCAGTCATGTCTGACTCTTTGCAACCCCATAGACTGTAGTCCACCAGGTTCCTCTGTCCATGGAATACTCCAGGCAAGAATACTGGAGTGGGTAGTCATTCCCTTTTCCAGGGAAATTTTCTGACTGAGGGATCAAACCCAGGTCTCCTACATTGCAGTCAGATTGTTTTATATATATATATATATATTTTTTTTTTTTTAGTTTGTGTGAACTTTATTTATTTTTTAATTTAAATTTATTTATTTTAATTAGAGGCTAATTACTTTACAGTATTGTGTAGGTTTTGCCATACATCAACATGAATCTGCCACGGGTGTACACATGTTCCCAACCTTGAACCCCCCTCCAACCTCCCTCCCCAGATTGTTATATTGTTTTATTCCTATTCCAAAAGGAATGCATAGTCGATATAATTTAGGAATTAAAAACAAAAAGACTAAAAGCCATCCTTAGTTCCTCATTTCAAGAGTACTCACCATGTAAAGATATCTGTTTGGGTCCCTGGGGATAAGTTCCACTTATTCCCAGAAATAAGTGGAATTTCTGGATTATGTAATTCTATTTTTAGTATTTTGAGGACCTGCCGCACTGTTTCCCACAGCAGCTGTACCATTTTACATTCCCATCACAAGCATTCCAATCTCTCCACATCCTTATCAACACTTGTTACTTTTTGGTTTTGCTTTTTTTTTTTTTGGCAATAGCTATCCTAATGGGTATAAAGTGGGCAGGCCAATTTTTTAATCTCTCTTGGAAATTACCTCCTGAGTCTTTGAACCAGTTTTTGCAAAGTATCACATGTGGTTTAAGATTCAGAGCACTGAAGAGGGATTTTCTACTTAAAAATAACTAAAAATCTTTTCTCACTCTACTGATTTTTTTCTTGACAATTTCCAAAAGGATCTAAAACAACCATGGTCAAAGTTATTCAGTGTGAAAGGTAGGTGATCAAGGTGGCAGATACTGATTATGAGAACAAAATAAGGTTGAATACCAGGCAGCTGGTGTCCTTACTTTGCCCTGAAGCCTCTGAAAAAGGCAAGTTCCTGAAATGGTGTGCCATGATGGCATGGCTGGGAAGGGATCATGGTGTTCCCAAGGTGCCTT
The DNA here is from genome assembly GCF_000754665.1 of Bison bison bison. Classification (NCBI taxonomy): domain Eukaryota; kingdom Metazoa; phylum Chordata; class Mammalia; order Artiodactyla; family Bovidae; genus Bison; species Bison bison. The sequence continues at coordinate 4,287,794 of NW_011495064.1, forward strand.
TTTTGAAGGACAACACTTCAATATAAATAAACTGCCCAATATATTTTATTTTTTTATACCCTTTGGCCAACATCTCCCTGTTTCTCCCACCAGCCCCCCTTCTTCCCCTCCCCCTGCCTCCAGACCCTGGCAACCACCATACTACTTTCCCTTTCTATGAGTTTGGCTCTTTTTAGATTCACACATGAGTGAGATCATACAGTATTTGTCTATCTCTGTCTGACATATTTCAATTAGCGTAATGCCCTCAAGATCCATCCATGTTGTCACAAATGGCAAATTTCCTTCTTTCTTATGGCTAATAATATTCCACATATGTCACGTTTTCTCTATCCATTCATCCACCAGGGGACACCTAGGTTGTTTCCATATCTTGGCAATTGTAAATAATGCTGCAGTGAACATGGGAATGCAGATATCTCTTCAAGATACTGATTTCATTTTCTTTGGCTATATGCCCAGAAGTAGAATTGCTGGATCAAAAATATTGTTCTACTTTTAATTTTTTGAGGAACGTCCATGCTGTTTTCTGTAGAGGCACAACCAGTTTACATTCCCACCAGCAGTACAAAGGGGTTACTTTTTCTCCACATCCTCACCCACACTTTTTATTTCTTAACTTGGACATCTCTGTAGACACAGCAGCCATCAAAACCAGGATAACCCTCATCTCTCTCTCTTTCTATGTCTCTCTCTCTCTAGGGAAGATATGGACACAAAGAACTCTTCTCTCCTAGTATGGCCAATCAGAGAAGTTAACACAGGGGATTTACAAGCTACAAAACAGGAGAACCCTAGAAGGAAGAAAAAGAAAGCCAGCAAGAGGCTATCTCTCCAGGAGGTGGTCTCCTCAGACTCAGATGACTCTTCCTGTGGCAACAGGTCCCGAGACTCCCACCCTAAGAGACACCCTAAGCCCAAGCTGGGAGGGGGACATCATGTCTCCCAGGAACAACCTGAAGTCTCTCTCAAGGATAGCGCATGTGAGCTCACACCCCAGTTTCCGGGTCAGTGTAGGCCCCAGCACAGCAAAAACTCAAACACCCTGAAGTAATGCTGACATCACTTCCCCAGAGTATGTCCTCAGCCTGGGGTCTAGGAGTCAACCAGCCATGCCATCGCTGCCGCACCCACACCGGGAAAAGCCCTGCCCTGCCCTCATCAAGCGACCCACAGCCGAGGGCTGAGTGGCACCACTGAGAAACCTGAAAGCAGCCTAGCGCCATCCACGTTCACGAGCACCAGCGGCCCTTCAGGGCTGCCCTCAGCCGCCCAGCACTGCGGACCTAGCCCCTCTGCTGAGGTAAGGCCGCCCTCTACTGTATCCTCACCTTCCCTGGTTGTGACAAAGGTAGTCGTCCCTGCCGCCCTCTGCCTGGATCTAGTTGAGCCTATTGGTTCTGACTTTTCTGGGGCGTTCTTCATCCTATTATTTCCCCTGTCCTCACAAAACCGATAGAATACCATCTTCCAGTAGACACACACACCTAGGAGTTTAATCTGACCGATTACCTTCATAGGATTTTCAAGTTTTTTAAAATCTGTAGTTCTAATCTTGAAATTCTGTAGTTCTAATCCAAGCTTGCAATTTCATTTTACATTGATTATCTCATCATAATCAGATTTTATCATTAAATATTAGGACTGAAATCAAGACCTAGTAACTTGTCTGAGAGCTGTAAAACTGAACATTACCTATTTTGTTGTCTGAAAATTTTTATTGAGCCCTCCCTAATTATTTTTGTCTGAAGTCTGTTGTAGGTACTTCTAATTGAGCGTGGAACCAGAATAAAGACTCTTACCTTGGAAACATTTCAAAACGATTGGGCTGTTTGTTACTATTTTCTTTGAACACATTTTGGCAAAGACATACAAAAATATTCACTTCTATTCAATAATTGTTTAGTAAAATTAGCTTCATTAGTTTTATTTTTTCCCCTCTCATTCTTAGTGTAGATGAAAGGCAGTTCTCCTTGTAGCTTCCTGGAGATGAGTGATGAGAAGGTTGGTTTATTTATTTTTTTATTTATTTACTTTTTGGCTACACTGGGTCTCCACTGAAGCGTGGGCTTCTCTAGTTACAATACACAGGCTCTCTAGTTGTGGCTTGAGAGCTTAGTTGCCCTGCAGCATGTGGGATCTTAGTTCCCCTGCTGCTGCTGCTGCTGTTAAGTCGCTTCAGTCGTGTCCAACTCTGCGACCCCATAGAAGGCAGCCCACCAGGCTCCCCCGTCCCTGGGATTCTCCAGGCAAGAACACTGGAGTGGGTTGCCATTTCCTTCTCCAGTGCGTGAAAGTGAAAAGTGAAAGTGAAGTCACTCAGTCATGTCCGACTCTTAGTGACCCCATGGACTGCAGCCCACCAGGCTCCTCCGTCCATGGGATTTTCCAGGCAAGAGTACTGGAGTGGGGTGCCATTGCCTTCTCCGCTTCTCCAGGGATCAAACCTGCATCTCCTGCATTGGAAGGCAGTTTCTTAACCACTGGACCACCAGTGAAGTCTCAGCCTCATTAATTTTAAAAATAAAAGTCTCCCAAATTCTCCTCTCCTAGTCAGTAATAGCCCTGGGGCTCTATAATAATAGGGTACAGATTATTAATAAGAAAAATATTGGATGCTTTTCTCCAGAAAAGATAGGGCAGTGTTGTGATACTCTAAAATTCATAATCTAATTAAAAGTGATGCTTACATTCCTAAAAGCTAGGAGGGGTCACCAAGAGTTATGATGAAGAATTTCAAGGAGGAATCCAGTTCCAAAAATATGAAAGAAAAGGGGATCAGGTTAAAATGCATCAGTAATACAAGGAGGAAGGAATTGAGGAGTGAGGAAATGATCTGGAACAAGGCTGGGGAGAGCATCCTATCACTGGGCATCCTGTCACCCAGAACCTCAGCAGGAAGATACTGGAGCAGTCATCCGGGTTTGGTCTGTACAGCTGAGGACTGAAGGGGTAGGAAAGAAACCATTCACTTGGTCATAGGGATTCTTTCATGCATGTATGCATTCATGTAAGCCTGCATGTGTCCATTCAATTATTCAGTAAACAGTTGAGTGCTGACAGTGTGCCAGGCTGCAGAGAGACCATTATACTATTCTGCCTCTCTCCATTTCCACGGGGATGCAAAGATGAACTACAGGACAAATATTCATAATAGTATATTGATATTACATTATAGTGCATGATATGCTCAATGCCATTAAGTGATATGTTCAACGTGTTGTCCTTCAGTAATAATGCACAGTTCTTTGTGCTGGGAAAACTGCAATAATCAATGTATTTCCACTTCCAGCCAATGTGGAATAACAGAAATTAGATTTCTACCCATTAGATTTCAGTTGACCTGAAACAACTAAAGCACCTGATAAAAATATATGTAACAGTTTCCAAAACATTGGACAGAAGCATTGATCTCTGGGAAACAGACAAAGTGAGCCCTGTGAGTCCCTGATAGACTGTCTAGAAACAGTTTCCAGGCTCCAGTAAAGGCAGGAGATGCATTACCAGCCATCCTTACATTTCATCTGTATGCATTGCCTCAGGTAACTTGTGTATTTGATTTTCACTGGATAAATCTGCACTTTTAGCATATGACAGAAGAAGTAATAAAAGAGATTAGATCCGTTAAAAAATAATAACTATACATACAGATTTTATAGCTACCCTTTGTAATTAGCTTGGATTAAAAGCCAGGAGCAGAGGCATCAGGATGGAGTGATTGATAGCCACACAGAGCTATGTGGAATGAGTACAGGGTGATAAGCTCTTACCAGAAGAAGGGGAACAGATGGTTCAAGAAGAGACCAGATGACCCCTTGAGTGCTGTGAAAAAGGATCCATGCATCAAATGACAGAATCCCCAACATTACTTCTAAGTGCCTTTCAACTCGAGAGTCTGTGCAATAACTAAAGTCCATTACTAACTCAGAGCAGTTCAACATAGATGAAAAACCATCCTTATAAAAAGGGAGAGGGGTTGTAGCCAAGACAATTGGATGAGAAAATTAATTAGGAGAATAGAATTGAAAAAGAAAATTATATTTTCACATGAAAAGAGAATATACCTGAAAAACCTGAGAGAATAAGTGATAATATTGATATGAATTGAAACAAAAAACATTCAGTGAGGTGGCAGGATAGAAATTTAATATACAGAAATCATACAGTTTCTGTATGAAAATCAAACTGTATGAAAACCAATACAGTTTTCATACACACAAGTAATGATCAATTAGAAGATATATTGATAGAGAAAACCTCATTTACAACAGCAACTAAGAAAATTAAATATAGTCAATTCTCATAAATCTCATATTTTGAATGGCATTTAGGGTCTATAAAATTACCTCTAAAACTAAATTTAGCATATACTGAATTATGGTTCTTAGGGGTTGGGTTCCTGTGAGCCTCTGGTCACATCGTTTCCACCAACTGATCAACATCTAACCTCCTTTTATGTGTTTTTCTGTTTAAAGACACTTTATTTAATATGTATTGTTGATTTGTTAACATAGAATTCATGGCTAACAGCACTAAAACTCCTGTCTGAAGGAAGCGAATATGCATGTTCTTTGTAGGGTGCATCACAGCCTTCTTGCACTTAGGACCACTAGACAGCACTTCAACTATGCTTCACTTTAAACAGTGAAATCACCAGCAGGACACAAAAATGTGAGAAAATATGGCACTAAATATGCCATGAAAAGGACCTCTTTTTACTGTATGAGAGCTGAAACGAGAAGCAGAAAGATGACCTAAGTTTTCACCACCACTCTGAGCATATGCATATTCTACAAAATACTTTGAGTATTGATTTTGGAGTTACAAAGACATTTTAGTGACTAGGTGAATCACAAATATGGAAATCCATCAATAATGAGGATCTATTGTAACTTGAATAAACTTAACAATAAATGTGCAAAACCAATATGAGAAAAACTTTAAAACACTCCTGAAAGACACAAAATTAGATTTAATAAACATCCCCTGTTTTTAGACAAAATGGCTTAGCATCATGAATATATTAGTTCTCTCTGAGTTCATTTTTTAATGTAACATAGTCCCAATAAAAATAATACCAAATGTTTTATAAGACTTGAGAAGTTGGTAGTATAGTTCATATAGAAAAATAAATATGTGACACTAACTTGAAAATACTAAAAGGAGAGGGACTTGTGATAACACATGAAACATGATAACATCTTCATGCTTAAAACTGGATGGTGCTAACACAAGACAAGGGGACCAGTGGGATAAAATAGTGTCTAGAAACAGACCCAAATATAAATAGAAATGTAGTGTATTACAAAGGGCTGATGTCCCTAAAATATAGAGAACTCTTAAAAATTGAAGGGGAAAAAATGACCAAAAACATGGCAGAAAACAGGCAAAGGACATAAAAAAACATATAAGAATAAACCTAAAAGCTTGAAGAGATGTTTAACTTCACTCATGTTAAGAGAACTACAAATTAAAACTATTTGGAGAACTTCCAGAAATGTGGCAATGTGAAGTGCTAATGCAAATCCTTTCACAATAACAATTTTATGACCTGCATCAAATATTTTTAAAAGTCAACAGGTGGGACTTCCCTGGTGGCCCAGTGGCCCAGACTCCACGCTCCCAATGCAGGTTCGATCCCTGGTCAGGGAACTAGATCCCACAACTGAGAATTAAAATGTGGCGACTAAATATCTTGAATGCCAAATCGAAGATCAGTGTTATAGCTAAGACCTGGCACAGCCAAATAAATAAAAATAAATATTAAATAAAAGTCAACAGGTATTTAAAACCACAATAAAAATGTTCGAAAGCATATAGGATATGGAGAGTTTATTCTCCAAAAACTGCATCTAGAAGAGGTAAGATTTGTGAGGTGGCGACACTCTGGCTTAAGGGCAGTTCCCAATTTTCACGGCCAAGGCCACAGAAAACTATACGCTGACTGGCTCCAGGTGCCAGAGATGAGAGTTCAAGGCTGGAAAAGAAGTGAAAATTTAAAGATATCAGAGTGAGTCATAAAAAGTGAATATTAACTGTTTTTATTCCTGACCGATCACTAAACTATATAAGCATGTGTTAGGGAGAACTCAGGGCGCTCTGTTTAAAACCAACAACAACAAAAAGGCAGAAGGACAGGCATTTTATGAGACAGAGCTGCATGGAGCAAAGTCTGTGTTGGCTGCCTGGTAACTGAAGTGTATTTGCAAATCATGTACAGCTTGGGCAGCCGTGATTAGTCCTGTAGGATTACCACATCAGGGGACAGAGTCTGAGGCTGGCAGTGCAGTTGAAAATTTAAACAAGTAAAGAGTGAGCTTCAAAATCTGCCACCCAGATATGTAAACATAAGGGAACTACCCAAGGTGCCAGAATTAAAAAGCAGCAATGAGAAGCCGTAAGAACAGAATAAAAATGTGAGCGGCTTCATACTACAGGAGAGAAAAGTTTGCAGTTTGAGTACAGCAAGTTAACTTATTACTAGAATAGAAAAAAAAAACAAAACAGCAGACCAAAAATAAATAAACAAAAACCCCCTTGAAGAACACAACGGGCTTCACACTGCTAGAATATATTGCCTACAGTGTCTGATTTTGAATTAAAAAACTTAGTAGACATGCAGAGACACAAGAAAATGTGTTTCATTCTAATGGCTGAAAGAATCAATAGAAACTTTGAATCTAGATGTTGTGTTTAACAAACTTCAAAGCAATAATCATAAATATATACAGGGAATTAAAGGAAAATCAATGGAAAAAATGAATAGGGAATCTCAATAGATAAAAGGAGGTCCTAAAAATACAAAAGGAGAATCCTATAGCTGAAAAATATGAACAGCAGAAGGAGAAAGCAGAAGAATCATTGAACTTGAAAATATATTGAGAAAAATTACCCAATTCAACAAAAAGAACAGAAACAAAAAGGTATTGGAGAAAAGTAAACAGAACCTCAGAAACCAGTGGTATGGTTTCAAACATTTTCAAAATATGTGAAATTGAAGACCTAAAAGAGGAGACAGGAGAAGAGAAAAAACATATTTAGAGACAATGACTGATAACTTCCAAAATGTGGTGGAAAACATTAGTAGATTCTAGAAGTCTAAATAATCTTAAGCATAATAAATACAAAGAAAACCACTCTAGGCACGTTGAAGTCAAACTGTTAAAAAGATGATGATAACAAGAAAATCTTGAAAACGGCCAAAGAACAATGTGTTACATTCCAGGAAACGATGACGCAGTATTAATGACTTCTTAACAAAAGCTATGGAAACCAGATGTTGGAAGAACAAAGTGCATAAAAAAAGGAAAATAACAAAAACCTGTAACAAGGAATTGTATATTCAGTGGAACTAGCCTTTGACAGTGAAGATGAGAGAAACCCCACTTCCAGTATGTTTGAATAAACTCTCAGGGAAACCAGTGATCTTTTTTTTCTAAGTGTGACCTTGGCTAGGTTATAGTCCCCAGGAATTCAAACACTAATCTAGGTGGTAGTGGTGGTGTTCAGTCACTAAGTCAAGTCCGACTCTTTGGGGCCTCATGGAATATTGATTGCACACCAGGCTCCTCTGTCTTCTGCTATCTCCAAGAGTTTGCTCAAATTCGTGCCCATTGAATCTGTGATGGATTCTGTCTATCTATTCTAACCATCTCATCCTCTGCCGTCCCCTTCTCCTCCTGCCCTCAGTCTTTCTCCACATCAGGGTCTTTTTCAATGAGTCAGCTCTTCACATCAGGTGGACAAAGTATTGGAGCTTCAGCTTCAGCAACAGTCCTTCCAATGGATATCCAGGTTTTGAAATGAAGGTATTTTGTAGGTATAATTAAACTCCATAACCAGTTGTCCATAAGAGAGATTATCCTAGATAATCTGGGTAGGTCCGAGTCAATCAGTTGAAAGGCCTTAAGAGTAGAACTGAAGCTTCTCTGATCTTGTGGACAGGAGCTTCAGCCAGCACCCAAGAGTTCCAGCCTGCCCTTGCTGACAGCCTGCCCTCTGCATGTCACTTTGGCCAGACTGGAGAAGATGAAGGTGAGGGCCGGGGAAGGGTGTCGCTTGACAGCCCTTCAGACGACCCTAGAGGAGACAACTGATTCCATCTGACGGATGAGGGATGCTGTACTGTGGTCTTCAGAACTAACGTAGGAATAACACATACCCTGCTACATTCCAGGGCTGCTTCTCCTGTGTGGGTTTCTTGGGACGGTAGGCTTACCATCTTCCAAAAGAGGGACCACACTGGGCCATTCAGGGCTCCAGGAATATTCTGGGGCTAGACGGCCAACCTCAGACTCTTGCTTACGCCCTGTTTCCAACCCCCAGCTTCCAGAAGAGGACAATGTCTTACTGGGAGGCCTTTTTCCTTTACTTCCCAAGGGCTCAGATTTGCAGGATGGCAGTCCAGGGACTTTCAGTTCTGGGATTGCTCTGTGAGATTATTTGAAGAATGCTCTCCCCGCTCCTCCATTTTCACATCTCCTCTCTTTGTTAATATATTTAACCTACACCTTGTGTCCAGCAGAGAAACACCTCCTTTTGCTGTTTTGCTGTGGCTGAGACCCTGAGAAACACATCAAGTTCTACCAACAGCTGTTTCTAAGGCACATCTCACACCTCTGCTCCCTGGACAATGATCTATTTACTTTCTCTATAAATTACCTGGATTCATTTTGAATAGTTATTCTAGGTACCTCCGGGGTTTCTGCTCACTCCCCATAACATCTCCTTGGGTGTCCAGTCAAGGTGGTGTTTAACCTGGTGTCTGCTTCCTAGGTGGCCCAGTGGTAAAGAATCTGCCTGAAATGTAGGAGACAAAAGAGACTCGAGTTCGATCCCAGGGTCATGAAGATCCCCTGGAGTAGGAAATGGCAGCCCACTCCAGTATTCTTGCCTGGGGAATTCCATGGACAGAGGAGCCTGGCAGGCTACAGTCCATGAGGTCGAAAAGAGTTGGACATGACTGAATACACACACATCAGCGCATCATAGGTTGCAGTCAGATAGGCCTTCTCTGAACCCTGCAAGAGAATGTTACAGCAAAAGCTTTGCTTACAATGCAAAGGCTGGGGTGCCTCGGGCTCCTCGAGGTGGCCTTTTTCACTTGTGAGAAACTCTGCCATTGTTTGGATTTACACTGACTGCTGAAGTGTCATGAGGTTTCAACCCTCTCTCTGGGATATTTTTTGAAGGCTGCTGCTGCTAAGTCGCTTCAGTCATGTCTGACTCTGTGCGACCCCACAGACGGCAGCCCACCAGGCTCCCCCGTCCCTGGGATTCTCGAGTTAAGAACACTGGAGTGGGGTGCCATTTCCTTCTCCAATGCATGAAAGTGAAAAGTGACAGTGAAGTCGCACCACCTAGCAATTCTAGTTATCAGGAATCTTCATTTGTGTTCCTTTGCTTCCAGAGGAAATTTGAATATAAATGATTCACCTCCCACCAAGAATACAAAATTATATTCCTGTATGCAAGTCTTCCCAATACTTCAGCCTTTTCTGTAGAACAACGTAGAGACTGTCCAAGGCAGGTATTCCACCCCACAGGGGAGGCTTGCTGCTTTGCTGTTGTTCAGTCGCCCGTCCATGGAGGCTTTGCAACCCTCACGAACTGCAGCATGCCAGGCCTCCCCTGGCCTCACCATCTCCCCAAATTTGCCCAAGTTCATGGCCATTGCATCAGCGATGTCATCCAGCCATCACATCCTCTGATGCCCTCCTCTCCTACCCTCAGTCTTTCCCAGCATCAGGGATTTTTCCGATGAGTCAACTGTTCACATCAGATGACCATAATACCGGAGCTTCAGCTTCAGCATCAGTCCTACCAAGGAGTATTCAGGGTTGATTTCCCTTGAGATCTACTGGTTTGATCTCCTTGCTGTCCAAGGGACTCTCAGGAGTCTTCTCCAGCTCCACAGTTTGAAGGCATCAATTCTATGGTGCTCTGCCTTGTTTACAGTCCAGATCTTACAACTGTACGTGACCATTGGGAAGACCATAGCCTTGACTATATGGCAGAGTAGTATCTGTGCTTTGTCGGCGGAGTAATGTCTCTGCTTTTTAATGCGCTGTCTAGGTTTGCCATAGCTTTCCTGGCAAGAAGCAATCATCTTCTGATTTCATGGCTGCAGTCACCACAGTGATTTTAGAGCCCAAGAAGAGGAAATCTGTCACTACTTTCCCCTTTTCCCCTTCTATTTTCCATGCAGTAATGGGGTCGGATGCCATGATCTTAGTTTTAATATTTAGTTTTAAGCCGGCTCTTTCACTCTCCTCCTTCATCCTCATCAAGAGGCTCTTCAGTTCCTCTTCGCTTTCTGCCATTAGAGTGGTAACATCTGCATAGCTAAGGTTGTTGATATTTCTCCCAGCAATCTTGATTCAGCTTGTAACTCACCCAGCCTGGCATTTCTCATGATGTGCTCAGCAGCGTATAGGTTAAACAAACAGGGTGACAGCAGACAGCCCTGTCATACTCCTTTCTCAATCTTGAACCGATCAGTTGTTCCATACTGGCTTTTCTAACTGTTGCTTCTTGACCTGCATACAGGTTTCTCAGGAGACAGGTAAGATGGTCTGGTATTCCCATCACTTTAAGAGCTTTCCACAGTTTGTTATGATTGACACAGTCAAAGGCTTTAGCATAGTTGATGAAACAGAGGTAGATGTTTTTCTGGAATTCTTTTGCTTTCTTCATGATCCAGTGAATGTTGACAATTTGATCTAGAGATCCTCTAGATCCTCTTCCTTTTCTGAACCCAGCTTGGACATCTGGAAGTTCTTGGTTTGCATAATGCTGAAGCCTAACATGAAAGATTTTAAGCATGACCTTACTAGAATGGGAGATGAGGTTAGAAGATTCTTAAGTACTACCCTTCTTGGGAATTAGGATGAGGATTGACCTTTTCCAGTCCTGTGGCCACTCCTGGGTTTTCCAGATTTGCTGACATATTGAATGCAACACCTTGATGGCATCATCCTCTAGGATTTTGAATAGCTCTACTGGAATCCCATCACATCCACTAGCTTTATTAATAGCAGCGCTTCCTAAGGCCCACTTGACTTCACACTCCAGAATGTCTAACTCTGACAACACCATCATAGTAACCCAGTTCATTAAGATCTTTTTTGTATAGTTCTCTGTGTTCTTTCCATCTCTTCTTGATCTCTTCAGCATCTACTAGAGATTTTAATATGCCAGTAAATTGCCCCGTTGAGAATGCAGAATCCTGGGCTCCACTTCCAGGCAGTCGAATGCAGAAGGCTTGGGGTGGAAACTGGCATTCTGTATTTTCAACAAGCTCCTGAGCAGGATCTCAGCGAATCACACATAGGGAACCAGTACCTGAGCAGGTGATCCAAGAGGAAATACTCTTGTTATACATAAATACTGTTATACTTCTCCCTCCCAGGTCTGAGCCCCAAACACCCTCCAACCAAGGTCAAGGAGAACTCGGCCTCCGAGACCCAGAGCCAGTTCACTTCTTGACTGTTAGGCTCGTGGTCCCTACAGAAGGTCCTCTGGGCACCTAGAGTGAAAATCGTGCCTGCCTCACAGGCTCTCATGGGGATGAATGGCTGGAGGACTTGGAACAGGGTGAAGCACACAGTGAGAAATCATTACACCTCAGCTGTTCTACAGCTGTTACCATGGCTACTGGCATCAATAACACTCCCAGGGAGAGACGGCAGGGGCCTCCTGAATCCCTACCCCCATACCTTGTGAGGAAGAGGAGATCACCACTTAAAGCAGCCAAGATCCATGCAGGACAGATTATAACCGTGCACTCAGCATCAGCACCAACCTCATTTCACCTAATCTCCCCGGCGCTGGGAGGCTTTCCCAGGGTTCTCACCCCCAGGAGCCTATGCGTACCCCCCAGCAGAGAGCCATCCTCCACTGAGAAGTTACCATCCCATCATCCTTCTCTGCGAGTTTCCTTCCTGTGTGCACTGTAATCCCCAGATACCCCTTCTGTCATTCCAGACATGCGCCGTGGTCTCTCAATAAGCTCCCTCCTTCCAGGCATTGAGTGGCTGATGGAGGCCCTCACCAAGCACCCCTTTGAGTCAAAGTGCTATGAATCTCCCCAAGACCCCAGTGACTGTACTGAGCTTCAGCACACTTCCTGAAAGTTAAAGTGTTAGTCTCTTAGTCATGACTGACTCTCTTCTACCCCATGGACCGGTAGCCTGCCAATCTCCTCTGTCAGTCTCCTCCTAGGATTTCCCAGGCAAGAATACCGGAGTGGGTAGTCATTCCCTCTCCAAGGGATCTTCCCGAGCCAGGGATAGCACCCAGGTCTCCTGCACTGCAGGCAGATTCTGTACCACCTGAGCCACCAGGGAAGCCTGCACAGCACTCTTTCTGTTATTCCCAAATAGTTCTTCAGAAGAGAGTTAACCTTTGTTCCAGGAAGAGAATAGCTGTGTCTTACATGACCCTGAGGCTTTGTCCCAGCTAATTCACAAGAGCAGGAGGTCTTTTTCAGTGTGACAAGGTGAGCCAAGCACACAGTGGGTGCTCAGTGTATATTTGTGAAATGGATGGACCTTTAGGTAGCCTCACTCCTGGGCTTCAAAATTCCCTCAGCGGGGGCATGCATGCTGTAGAGAAATAACTAACACTGGGCCTCAGCGGTGGCCAGCACTGACAGGCTGCTGCTTCCCCAGCAACCCCCAGGGCATGCGGATTGGAAGGGATCTCTATGTTACCCAGAGTCTTCAGGAAGGCCCACCCTGTCCTTTCTGATTTGGCCTCCCATAAAGACGCACATGGAGCATGGCCTGGCCACATCTGACCCCTTAAACCAGCTGTTTGATCCCTACATGGTGGTATTTTGCATTGTATGTCCAATATCCTCCGGCTAGTATAACAATTACAGATGAGCCAGATGCTACAATCAGGAATAAAATGGGTCTGGTCCAGGAACACTTTTTGCCAACTTTCTCATCACTGCTGCTGCTGCTAAGTCGCTTCAGTCGTGTCTGACTCTGTGCGACCCCATAGACGGCAGCCCACCAGGCTCCCCCGTCCCTGGGATTCTCCAGGCAAGGACGCTGGAGTTCTCATCACTAGGCATAGCTAAACCAAAAAGGACGATTTCCTCAACTCACAGCTGATTGCTGTTTGGGGGGCAACCAATGAGATACCACGGAGCGGGGTGCAACATTTACTGAATCCTCAGTAGCCAACCCATCTGAGAGCTAGCCATTCAGGATAAGTGGCCTCAGATTGCTTCTCCCAAGACAGGGTGGGACCTGGGACCCCTTGCTGCAGTGCTTGCACCTGGACGAACGTCTCCTCCAGCAAGTCTTCTCCTCCTCCTCCCACTAACTATAAGGGACTGAAAATAACTGCAGGCATGCGCAGTTGGGACAAATCACGAACAATAAGATACAAAAAGGCCAAAGCCCAACTGCCGCTTCCCTGAGCAGGGTCCTGCTCATGCTGCCTGCACACAGCGCTACCCAGGAGGCAGGCCGACCAGCTAAGCCGCCCCTCCAGCCCCACCCACAGATCCCTCCCGCCCTCACCCCTCTTAAGGGAGGAGCCAGCAAGGGCGCCTGCTTCTAGTTTTCTCTTCCTGTGCAGCATGAGTCTCAATAACGCCCCGCCTAAATTCCTCGTCTGACCTCATCAATTTCTGTTGATTGAACAACCCTTCCCCCCCTCACCCCGCCCCGTAACCTTCCTAGTGATTCTGCAGGGGGAGAAGGGTGAATCCTGACGATGTCACAGAGAGAACAACAACCCTGGTGGCCTGAGGTTTCACACCCCTCTGCCAGGTGTCTGGTGGGAGGATCTTGAGTCCCCAGAAGGATCTGGGGGCCCAGCTTTCTGGTGTGCAGAGACCCAGCTTAAGTGTGTGCTTAAGAACCCACCACTGGTGCCAGCCTAGCTCTATGGTGGTGGCCACTTCTGTGCCTCAGTTTCCCCTTTCATAATTAGAAAAGTAAATGAATTGAGTGCTTTGCAGTATTTTGTTCAGAGTAAGTGCCCTGAAGGTAGTAACCATGATTACCAACAGGGCGCATATTTTCTCAGCATCTCTCTCCACATAACAAGCACTGCATGGGATGGTTATGAAGTAACTTCTAAGGAAAGGTCAAGCTTTATCTCTCCAAAAGCACAAAACCCTCAGTTTTGTTTGATCTGCAAAATCCTGAGCTTGCTTCTTAATAGGCTAAAGGCATAACAGGGGAACTTCAGGGCAGATCATCTGGCTAGAAAGAGAGCCAGAACCTGATCACAGAAGGCGGTCCTTGGTGAGTAGCAGAACTACATTTAAATTAGAGCTAGGGCATATGGCACCCCACTCCAGTACTCTTGCCTGGAAAATCCCATGGACAGAGGAGCCTGGTAGGCTGCAGTCCATGAGGTCGCTAAGAGTCAGACATGACTGAGCGACTTCACTTTCACTTTTCACTTTCATGCATTGGAGAAGGAAATAGCAATCCACTCCAGTGCTCTTGTCTGGAGAATCCCAGGGATGGGGGAGCCTGGTGGACTGCTGTCCATGGGGTCGCACAGAGTCGGACACGACTGAAGTGACTTAGCAGCAGCAGGGCATACCCTGGTGGTCTGGTGATTAGGGTTCTATGCTTCTGCTGCAGGGAGCATGGGTTCAATCCCTCTGGGGGCAACAAGATCCCGCATACCACACAGTATAGCCACAGGAAAAAAAAAAAAGAGAGAGAGAGAGCGAGAGAGAAAAGCCAAGTGTGCCAGTAACACTCCTTGATTAAAAAAACAACAACAAAAAACTTGAGCTTGTTACTCCCCACTATGTGCCTCAGTTTTCTTATCTGTACAATGGGCAGGTTTGAGGAATGGGGTCAGGTGCGTGGGAGGAGACTCCTTCATCCAAAATTCCCTCAAGAACCTCCCAGATCTGCTTCCTACAATCTCCCTCCTCATTCTCCTTCCACAACCAAAACAAGCATTCGTGGTAACCATGGGACCCATGCAACACACAGAGGATGTGAACTCACACCGGGCAGGAGAAAATGGTGGTTGTACCCTCACCCCAAACAGTAGGTACAAGCCAGAGTAGGGAGGAGGTGGAACAGAGAAGAGAAGTGAGGAAGAGGGAGAGGAAGGAGAAAGACTGAAAAATAACGAAAGGAAGGAGGTGGGGGGGAGGCAGAAGAAAAAAGATAAATTCCTTTATACAGCTACTTGGTGAGAAATTGGAATTCAATAGAGAAGGCAAATTCAAAAGCCGCATTTCACAGAGTCAAACGGAAATGTAAAACACCCTTGTTTCCTCTAAAATGTGTTATTTATTGCTCTGTGGCACTGCCGGTGTGTGCTGTGTCCACTCACAGATAAGCAGGGTACATCTGCATGATTTAAATGTCACTCTGATCTTGTGAATAATAAACTGCGTGAAGTCATCCCAGAGGTTCTGAATCACTTCCCCTGGAAACCTTTACTTCATGAGCTCAGCCTCCACTCAAGGGGTTGAAATTCCAAGTGCCTGTGACTTCTTGCTGCGCTGTGTCATAGCTCTAAGAGGGACAAAGCAAACCACATTCCCTTCATCAGCAGCTTTCAAACACCTCCATTCCGTGGGGGCCACGTCATCATCTCAAGTAAGTTAGACCTGAGTAATGTTCCATGTTTGAATAAATCACAATCTGTTTATCCCTTCATGTATTGATGGACATTTGATTTATTTCCAATTTGGGGCTATTATAAACAAAGTTGCTATGAACATTTGTGTACAAACCATTTTGATGATGTATGTTTTCATCTCTCTTGAGAAAAAGACATCTAAGAGTGGAAATGCGGGATCATGAGGTTGGGGTACTTTTAACGTCATAAGAAAGTGTCAAGTTGTTCTCCAAAGTACAAATGCATCATTGTACATTCCCACCGTGTGTTTGCTTCTCTATATTCTCTCCATATGTACTTTAACTTTTTCATTAGTCATTCTAATGGGTGTGCAGTAGTATTTCACTGTGGTTTTAATTTACATTTCCAATTTGTAATTTGATTACTAATGACAGAGTCCATTTCATTTGTATATTTGTCATCCCTATATATTCTTTGGTGAAATGTCTGTTCAGATACTTTTCCCATTTTTTAATTGGGTTGTCTTTTTATTATTGATTTATATAAATTTTATATATTTTGGAAATAATTCCTTTGTCAGATATATGTATTGTGAGTATTTTATGTCTATACATTTCCTTTTTAAATATTTATTATGAAATGAGACTTACAGAAAAGTTGCAAAAATAGTCCAAAAAATTTCCATATACCCTTCACCCGGGACCCATAAATGTTATTTTACCAAAAAAAAAAAAATGTTATTTTACCAATCAGCATGTCAACTTTTTCTGTCTTGCACACACACACATACTAATTCTTTTTTCTGAACCATTTGACCCTAAGTAACAGAGATGTTACTTCTTTATTTCATACTTCAGTGTTTTCTAAATACAAGAACATCCTCTTACTTAATCACAGTACAATTATCAAAATCAGTAAATTAACAGTGACACACAACTATTATTAACGCAATTATTATTAAACTACAGTCTTGTTCAGAATTCATTGGTTGTTTCATGACACCCTTGACAGAAAAATTCCTGGAGTCGAGGATCCAAACCAAAATCACGTTGCCTTTAGTTGTCATTTATTGTTAGATTTCTTTAATCCGAAACAGTCCCTCAGTCTGCTTGTCTGTCTGCCCGTCTGTCAGTCTATATGTCATTGAAGAGCGTGTACAATTAATTTTGTAGACTATCCTCTTCATTTTCTTGATGGTATCTCTTTATTAGAAGAAACTTTTTGGTGAAGTATAATTTATTGTGTTTTTTTAAGGTTAGTAACTTTTGGTCTTGTCTAAAAAAATTTTGCCTACTACACAATCATGAAAATATTCTGTTCTTTTGTTTCTATGCATTTGATTGCAGCTTTCATATGTAGGTCTGTCTATGATCCATCTCAAATTAAGTTTCCTGTGTAGAGTGAAATAGGAATTGAGATTTGTTTTATTCATACACATCCTGATTTTTTCACTACATTTCTTAAAAATGAATTTCTTTTCCACACTGAATTGCCTTGACACCTTTATCAAAAAATCAGTTGTATACACACACCCACACACATACACACACACACACATACACACACATGGGCTTTGATTGAGACTGCATGAAATCTATAGATTAATATGAGGGGAAATCTTTAAATTATTGAGATTTCATAAACATATGCCATGACGTGGTATATATTTACATTTATTTAGTAATTTTTCTTAGCAATGGTTTACAAGTTTTACACATAGAATAAAGAATTATGTCTATGATGCAATTGTAAATAATACTTTTTAAAATTTAATTTTCTATTGTTTTTTGCTAGATTATATAGAAATACAATTGAGTTTTGTGTATTAACTTTGTGTCCTGCAATCTTATTAAATTTACTTATTAGTTATAATATTTTTGTAAATTGGATTTTCTGCATACATTCATGCTGTCTTTGAGTAATAGCAGTTACATTCTCCTCATCTTCATGCCACTTGCTCATTCTGTTTTTCAGTATTGCCCTGGCTAGGACTCTCAGTACAGACACTAACAGAAGGACTGAAAGCGAATACCCTTGCTTTGTTCCTGATCTCTTCAAATTTAAGTGTGATTTTAACTGTAAGCTTTTCTAACTTCTAACTGTAAGCTTTTCTAAGATGACTTTTATCAACTTGAGGAAGTTTCCTCTTATTCCTAATTTTCTGAGAGTTTTGGGTTTTATTTTGTTTTTTAACATGAATGAGTGTTGGATTTTGTGACAGAGACCATCTGGCCTGAAAGCCTAGAATACTTACTATCCAGTTAGTATTTAAGAAAAAATTTCTGATTCTCTTCTCTAGATAAAAATATAAAAGATATCTCTATATCAGTTTGGATCTAATCAAGAGGCAGAAACCACACAATAATTTAAACAGGAGGAGATTACTATAAAGATCATTAAACTATGATAAAAGGGTAACCACAAGATGTGAGAGAATCTACATGACACCCCAGGGCTGAAGGGGAGTAACCAAGGGAAGACAAACTTGGAATGGAACCCCTCCTCCCAAAGGCTAGACCTTGTTGGATCTGGCGTAACTGCAGGCCAATGGGTGGCAGAGAAGGTCCCTGGTTTGCATAGGCCTGAGCTGATCTGCAGTTGTTGGACCAGCGGGAAGCAACTTGCAGAATGCAGATGGGGTAAGCCACACAGGTGTGCAAAGAAATTGAGGGCACTGGTGTGAGAAGGAGACCTAGAGCTCTGATGCTTGTGTCAGAGGGTTGTAGCACCAAAAGTCCCAGGAGACAAATCTGGGGGGTGAGGGCATAGGGAAGCAGATGGAGTTGGAGCAGCCATCCAGGCAGGATGGGCTGTGGCACCAGGTGTCCACGCTGAGAGAGCTGCCGGCAGGCGACCACCAGGTAGGACTGGGGCTGAGACATCATCAAGGAGCCGTGTGGTTTAGGCAGAAGTGCGGTGGGGTGGGGATGGGGCAGAGACCGCTGGTCCTGCTCACTCCCTCTCTGCTGACCAGCGGTGCAGCTGCCAGAAGAGGCAGAAGAGTCCCTTCCTGCTTCCTGTACGGAGTCAGCTTTACATCTTGCATTCTGCACAAAACAGATGCCTAATATTGCACTGAGAAGCAAGTAATACTGGGGAGCTGAGAGCTAATGAGCTGGTAACTGACATAGCATGGTTGAAGAATCCTGAACAATGGTGGGGGTATCCTGGACAATCATGTATTTGTCCACTCAATAGTCTATTAGAGGATCTTGGAATAAGAGAAGTAGGTGGCTTTTAAATTTTTTTAATAGATGAAGAACTTGACTTCCACATTAATTAAAAAGTTTCAAAGATTTTAAGTAAAATTCTTGACTATATGTCAGAACAAGTCCAGTGGTATTAAAAAGTTAATATTAAGTATAAAAACATGTAAAACCATCAAAAAAGGAGTAGGCAACATATATGTAGTGGAAGTATGCATTCTAGGATTTCAGTGAATTGAATGAATCTCAGTGGGAAATGTTTTGTAAGTCTATAAAATAAACATTATAACTCAAAGGCAAGCCAACTGTGAGAAATATTTTCATCAAATAAATCAGAGAGAAGTTTCTCTCAGTATTGCACAAAAAGCTCATAAAAATTGAAAGGAAAAGCATCAACTTTAATGTAAATGGGCCAAGAACACGAATCAATAATTCACCAAGAGGAAACACAAGTAATAAGCAGACATGAGAAAATGTTCAACTTTACTACATCTTACTGTGATGCAAATTAAAACTATAATAGGGTAGAGTTTATGCATGAAATTTGAAAAATAGAATACAGGTGAAAAAATGGTGGAACTGGAAAATTATTTTTAGCAATAGAAATTGCTAAAACTTCTCTTGGATTCAGATGTTTACATCTTTGGAGTAATCCTACTTCTGGGAACATAAGGAAATAATTACCAAAAATAGGCAAAGATTCTATGCATGTGCTTATGGCCATCATTTAAAAGACTGAAAAATGGGAAACAATTTAAATGTACATGAAAAGATCAGTAAGTGTGTAAATCGTTCTATTGATTATGTAATTCATTTGGCCATGATCATGGCCAGTGATAAATGTTTTGGCTGTGACCAGAAAAGCATTAGAATCCAAATAGCAAGCTAGGCTATTCCTCAAGACAATTAAAAGTAGAGTAACGAAATTTGTATTTACACGTTATTATGACTGTAAAAGAGAACATGTGTATGTGAAGAAAAACTAGAACATAACAAAATGTAGAACTGATTTATTGAATAGATTTTTAAAATTTATTATAATATGACTGGGCAATACTTATCTTTTTGGCCATGCCACTGCTTTTGCCCAGGCTTTCTCTAGTTGTGGGGAGCAAGGGCCACTCTTCGTCATGATGCACAGGCTTCTCCCTGCACTGGCTGCTCTTGTTGCAGAGCACGGGCTCGGGCTTCAGTAGTTGCCACGTAGACTCAATAGCTGCAGTTCCTGGGGTCCAGAGCACAGGCTCAGTAGTTGTGATGCATGGGCGCAGTTGCTCTGCAGGGCATGTGGGATCCTCCCAGACCAGGAATAGAACCTATGTTCCCTGCATTAGCAGGTGGATTCTTCACCACTGTGCCACCAGGGAAGTTCTGTTGTGGAACACCTTTTAAAAATGTGGTAACCAAAATGAAAATAATCCAGGTAGGTTTACATGAGAAGCTCTAAGCAAGCCTCACCTCTTTTCTAGAATGCTCAAACTACTGCACAATTGCACTCATTTCACAGGCTAGTAAAGTAATGCTCAAAATTCTCCAAGCCAGGCTTCAGCAATATGTGAACCGTGAACTTCCAGATGTTCAAGCTGGTTTTAGAAAAGGCAGAGGAACCAGAGATCCAATTGCCAATATCCACTGGATCATCGAAAAAGCAAGAGAGTTCCAGAAAAACATCTATTTCTGTTTTATTGACTATGCCAAAGCCTTTGACTGTGTGGATCACAATAAACTGTGGAAAATTCTGAAAGAGATGGGAATACCAGACCACCTGACTTGCCTCCTGAGAAACCTGTATGCAGGTCAGGAAGCAACAGTTAGAACTGGACATGGAACAACAGACTGGTTCCAAATAGGAAAAGGAGTACATCAAGGCTGTATATTGTCACCCTGCTTATTTAACTTACATGCAGAGTACATCATGAGAAACGCTGGGCTGGAAGAAGCACAAGCTGGAATCAACATGGCCGGAAGAATACCAATAACCTCAGATATGCAGATGACACCACCCTTATGGCAGAAAGTGAAGAGGAACTAAAAAGCCTCTTGATGAAAGTGAAAGAGGAGAGTGAAAAAGTTGGCTTAAAGCTCAACATTCAGAAAACTAAGATCATGGCATCTGGTCCCATCACTTCATGGCAAATAGATGGGGAAACAGTGAAAACAGTGTCAGACTTTATTTTTGGGGGCTCCAAAATCACTAGTGATTGCAGCCATGAAATTAAAAGATGCTTACTCATTGGAAGGAAAATCATGACCAACCTAGATAGCATATTAAAAAGCAGAGAGATTACTTTGCCAACAAAGATCTGTCTAGTCAAGGCTATGGTTTTTCCAGTGGTCATGTATGGATATGAGAGTTGGACTGTGAAGAAAGCTGAGTGCTGAAGAATTGATGCTTTTGAACTGTGGTGTTGTAGAAGACTCTTGAGAGTCCCTTGGACTGCAAGGAGATCCAACAAGTCCATCCTAAAGAAGATCAGTCCTGGGTGTTCATTGGAAGGACTGATGCTGAAGCTGAAACTCCAATACTTTGGCCACCTCATGAGAAGAGTTGACTCATTGGAAAAGACCCTGATGCTGGGAGGGATTGGTGGCAGGAGGAGAAGGGGACAGCAGAGGATGAGATGGCTGGATGGCATCACCGACTCAATGCACATGAGTTTGGGTGGGCTCTGGGAGTTGGTGATGGACAGGGAGGCTGTTCTGGCATGCTGCAATTCATGGGGTCGCAAAGAATCGGACACGACTGAGCAACTGAACTGAATTGAACTCTATTAAGTCAGCATTCTCCTTAACTTTTGCTAATTCTGTAGAAATACATCATCTTGAGGCTTCGCATCATATTAAATGAGGTCTGCTAAGCCATGTCTCCTCTTCTGTACTGGGACAGCTGATTTTTTAGGACCCTGATGCAGAACATTATCCTTGTTCCTGTTACTTTTTTTTTCTTGGTCTGTATTTTCAGCCCATCACTGAAAGCTCTCAAGCATTTTTTGGATCTGGATTTAAACCCCTTATTTGCCATATTTCCTGAAAGCATGTTAGCCATACACTCCATCTATACTGAAATGTACAGGACACTTCCATGTGTTTCCCCCAGGCCCTGATGAGAATGTGGTCCTGAGCAGTACTGAGCCCCAGGGTGACTCACATCTATTAATGAGCGCCTGTGATGGCATTCATGCTGCAATCCACTCAAGCAGCCTTGCATTCCGTACACATTTGTCAGCTTTTACAATCGCAAAGGTAATTGTCCTTCCATTTGGGTGGAAAAGGAAGGTTTTAGTCTTAGAGGAACACTCAAGTGATTTTCCGAGGCCAGGACCAGGCGTGGCTGTAATGGGGGCCAAGTTTGCCCTCAGTATTGAGTGTCTGTCATCCGGCCCTGGCCCCCTCTGATAGCACCCCCTCCCCCACGCCATGATATCCACACCATGCCACCCTCACTGGTTTCCAGCATTATCAAATGCTCTCCTCAATCTTATCAGAACTTTTTATTTGATTCTTTATCCACCACATTCTAGCACCTGGAGTTACTGGCATTTTAAAAAGAACCAAAGTTTGAAAATAAAAGGATGAAATTCTGAGAGTGGAATTGCAGGCATTGGTGGTCAGACACAGGAGATTTGTACAGAGTGAGAAGGCTCCCACCCACATAGGCCTTTTCAGCAG
The DNA here is from genome assembly GCF_000754665.1 of Bison bison bison. Classification (NCBI taxonomy): domain Eukaryota; kingdom Metazoa; phylum Chordata; class Mammalia; order Artiodactyla; family Bovidae; genus Bison; species Bison bison. Next base: position 4,310,248 of record NW_011495064.1, read on the forward strand.
CTCCTACCTTTCCACTGCCTGCAAGGCTGACCTGAAGGGGGCGGCTCCCAGGACAAAGTAGCTTAGATCCACAGTACCATGGACCTCCTTGGGCTCTTAATGACATTTGGATAGAATTCATAACTCCATATTTCATTAATTTATTTTCCTTCTATTATTCCAACTGCCAGGTAGGTGAGGGAAACAGAGGTTGTCTTCTTCATGGTCTGAGAAGGAAGCAGGCAAAGTGGGCCTTAAAAACTAAACACAATTGCCTCTCCCTACCTCAGGCATTTTTCCCCCAGATGATTTTACACTGACTAGGAGCATTTTTGCTGGGGAAACTGATGCATGATTGCCTCTCCTGTGAACCCTGTCTGCCTCTGCATAAGTATTTTATTTCCCAAAAGCCACTCCTACAAATTGCCTTTATCATTCACCAAGGATCTAGGCCATCTGCCAGGGCTGGCTGACACCTTCCCCTTACTGATAAGTGGACTTATCTGTGTGCATTTCTACTTCTCATCTGCTAGTGTGGCTTATCTGCTTATCAGATTGTGTGTTCTTTAACATAAGGGACACCATATGGCCCCCAGCAGAAGCAGCTGCCTTGTTGCCCACCTTTGGGCACAAATTATGTGCCTTTCAACACCAGCCTGTAATTATCAGGTTCCCAGGATGTCTGCGGAGAAGGCAATGGCACCCCACTCCAGTACTCCTGCCTGGAAAATCCCATGGACGGAGGAGCCTGGTAGGCTGCAGTCCATGGGGTCGCAAAGAGTCGGGCACGACTGAGCGACTTCACTTTCACTTTTCACTTTCATGCATTGGAGAAGGAAATGGCAACCCACTCCAGTGTTCTTGCCTGGAGAATCCCAGGGATAGGGGAGCCTGGTGAGCTGCCGTCTATGGGGTCACACAGAGTCGGACACGACTGAAGTGACTTAGTAGCAGGATGTCTGAAGTGTTTGGACTGGGCAGATTTTACGTAATTAGGATAGCAAAAATTTAGCTCCGCTTCCTAGTTTTTTAAAATGAAAGTACAAAATACGCACACAGAATAAATAACAAATTGTATATATACAGAGTAAAACTAAAAGACCTATGGCTACAAGCAACAACATCACTGAATCTTAATTATTGGTTGGGGAAAAAAATCCCAGAAGACTATATAGACTGTAATCACACCATTTCTAAATTTTAAAATAAAACTAAATATCACTGTTTTCAGTTGCTTAGTTGTGTCTGAGGCTCTTTGCTACCCCTTGGACTGCAGCACACCAGGCCTCCCTGTCCTTCACTATCTCCTGGAGTTTGCTTAAACTCATGTCCATTGAGTCAGTGATACCATCCAACCATCTCATCCTCTGTCACCCCCTTCTCTTCCTGCCCTCAATCTTTCCCAGCATCTGGGTTTTTCCAAGTCACCGGGGAGTCCCCTAAGCCACACTTATCCAGGCTCCTGTTCTAACTCAACCCTTCTGGGCATGGCTAGTATTTATCCTTTCATTTCTCTGGCACTGAAATCACAGGTGAACAGAACTGGTCTCCTAGCTTCCCTGGGGCCAGCCTTCCTCAGCTCTGGATGGCCGAGTGCGACCCTTTCCCCCACAGACCCCTTCTCATTGCTTTAGTGAGCCCTGACCGAGACTGAAACAACACAGGATCCACCCAGTCTTCCCTCCTCCCAATCTCACCTGCCCCATCAGAATAAGGAAGTAGTGTCTTCCATCATGTCCTTCACACTGTGGTCTTCCTCTTCTGGCACAAGGCTTTGGGTTTCTGACGATCCCTATGCTGAGTCTCTGGATCCCATGGACCTGTGAGGACATCCCGCTGGCTCATCGGGAATTGCCTGGTGCTGACTGTGTCCTGCCTCTTGACAAAGATGCCATCCATACACACCATCTTGTACCTCAGATGAAGCTTCAGCAATAGGACAGATCCCCAGATGCGACCGCACTCAGTGTGTCTTTGGCCAAATCTGGACCCTCTAAACTGGCAGTCAAAGATCTTGCTCCTAGATGTCTTTCCAAGCAAATTCACAGAGACATCTTCTGTGGGCTCCTTCTGCTCATTCCCAGTCTCAGTTCATCTGTTTCCATCTTTCAGGTGCCAAAGGTTCTTCAGTAATAATTATCGACACCCACATAATGCCCTATAGCCCAATTATGTGCTCAGTCCTATAGTAGATGGTCTACTTTATTTCATCAGATTCAGTGCACTTCTCCAGCTTATGATCAATTTTGTAAGATCTTGTTTTCCCCTTCAGATCTTAGAAATGGTCTACATTTCAAAAACAAAGTTCAAATGGATTTTTAATATTATGCCTCAAAAATTGTCTCCTATTTGATAGCTACTACTACTACTTTCTCCAAAATCAGCATTCAAGATTCTTTAAAAGCTCTAAAATATTTCTGGGCCACAGAGGATAACCACCTGCTTCCTGTCTTCCCTGAGGACAAGCCAACAGGAAACAGCTCTTACTTGTATAAATCACAGGGATTAGAAGAAATGCAGCATTTCTCAATAATAAGGACTATTTAAAAAAAATTGCCCAGGGTAAATGATGTATGTTGGAGACTCTGTGGGCTAAGGAGACCATGGTCTCATGAATTGTTTTTTTCTCTTGTGGTAAGTTCAAGTTTCTTCCAAGAGCCCAAATGACCAAACAAAAACTCTCTTCTTCTCCATCTTCTGTGGCTTCAACTTTATTGATTCACCATTTCCATTCATTTGTTTTCCTATAACCAGAATCCTTTGAATCTGAACAATTTAGCCTGACTTTTCAAGGAAGTTTTTTTCCCTAGGCTTTGTGTCCTTTCTGTAGATAAATGTGTGTACATATGTCTAATTCGTTATTTCTCCAGTGAATGGGATACACTTCATCTCTCCCTTCAAATCTGCATGAACTTGAAAGCTTGCCCTCTGAAGACAGTTTGCTCCATGAATAGACAGTTTGATAGGTATGTTCAGGAAATGCCATGTACTTCAAGTCCTCAGAGAAGCCTCTGGTTTTCAGGGTCCTGAGGGGGATCTGCTCCTTCAGAGTTTCTTCCTGTAAGGGTGTTAATTTATGGGAACCTGGAACCCAGAGGCTTCTTGTCCCAGACAAGAAAGCTGGACTCCTCCTGGGACCTGTTCATCCAGAACCGGAGAGTGAACAGGAGGTGAGATTAGGTCTTCATCCTTGATATGTGTGTGTCAGATATATACCTTCTGTGGCAAAAGTGAGTTTGCAGAAATATGGAGTCTTTGCTAAAAGGTTTTTTTCTTCAAAAAGAGTTTAAGCACCTTTGGCCTCCATAGTGGGCAATGAATACCAGCTGGATTGGTAGGTTTAAAGTTTTGGTTCAGGGAATCTGTGTTGTCTGGTGTGATAGAAGGAAACCAAAACTCTGCAAGGAGAATACACCATATCCCCAAGAGACATTTGTTTCTCAAACTCTCCCGCCTAAGATTGTAAACGAGTTTGAGGGGATATATATTCCCACCTTTAAACTTCAAACTCCCAGATCTCTGCTGTGTCCTCATGCGGTGTGAATTACACTACCAGTTTTAAAACAAAATCCCAGGAAGGAGTCCAAGGAGGCTGTTCGCGGTTAGGAGCGAGTCCAGATTTGACAGACGGACTTTGCTGCTTGCTTGTTCCTGGCTCGCCCCTCTTGCCTCAGAGGGTACGGCTTCGAGCGGCTTCGGCCTCTTCCGGGACCGCCTTTGAGGCTCCAGAGCCTCACCTGACTTTCGCAGAGAGAGAGAGAGAGGCAACCGGCTCCTTCCGCTGCCAGCAGAGGAGGGTCCCGGGGCTGGAGCGTGTGGGAGCGAGCAAGGCGGGCGCTGCTGTCCAGAGCGAAGAGGAGACGCTCCGCCAGGCACAGGCGCGCTGCGGAGAGCTCAAACTTTGGTGGGGTAAGGAATTTAGGGGCTCTTGAGCTGATGGTTCTTGGGGCGCTGGGAGGTGCGCGGGGGACGCAGACTCCAGTATGAAAGTGGATTAAAGATATGCGCTCAAGGAACTAGGGTCGCGGGGCCCTCTGGTGGGCGCGGCGCTGTCCGCAGCCCCCGGTGCTGAAACAGGGGAGAAAGGGGCAGAAGCAAGGGCCAGCTCTGCTCCCACCCCGGCACACACATCCCTTCAGCAGCAATCAAAGGACTAGAGGCCGTCCCTGCTTTCTAAATCTATCGCACCCCCTTCTACTCACGTCCCGCAGCCGCCGCGCTGGGCCAAGTCAGGCTGAGCCGTCGAGGCTGGAGGCAGAAGAAGCTGGGCTCCTTCAGCAAAAGGATGCACCTGGCACCACCCCCAAGACACCTCCCCAAGATCCCGGGTACCCGGACGCCCCCGCCTTCACGGCCGCCCGTCCTAGAAGAGGCTCGTGGCCGCCTCTTTCCCCGGGGTCCAGATTGGGGTCCCGCGCAGTCTCCCCGAGTGTGCGCGGCTCCTGAGGAAGTAGTGACCACGACTTGGAGGGAGCAGGAGCCAAGGAGAATGCGGACGGGGGTCGGGGGACTGCCTGCACTGGATCCTACTCAGCCTTGAGGATCCGGAGACAGGTGGGCTGAGGAAGAGGCAAAGAATTAAAATTCTCTGGGGGAGTGAACAGTCACTTTTGTTTTTTTAATGATAAAATCATAATCCGAGATCTTGGCTGCTCCTGCCTTAGGGGCTTAGCGTTTAGGAGCAAGAAGGGGCGGGGTGGGGGGCCCTCTGATTCTTAGCAATCCCCTAAGCGGATAATCACACGGGCTCTCTGTCCTCATCCTCAGGCTTTTCTCCCCAGCTCAGCCGCCGCCCCCACTCCCAATCCTTGAGGGGCGCGGCCAGCAACCCCTTGCGCTCCAGCCTTCCCGGGCAAGGGCTGGATGACTGGAGGAAGGGCCGGTTTATTCTCCTCTCCGTGGAATCCTCCAATTCACAGCTGCCTTATTTTATGCTGTTGCTGAGACTTTAAACGTTGTCATTCTGAAGTGGGTATCCCTAGTTAGACGCGGGATGTGGCCAAGGATGACAAGAGCAGCAGCAAAGAAAACCCCGAGCCCGGGTCTGTGGTCTCCGCGGCGGTGGACCCGGTGCCCGGGACAGGCAATTCACTCGCTCAGGGCTCCCTGCGAGGGGTTCCACCTGCACAACTCATCTGGAAACCCGACAGCGTGATAGTGGGAGCGGGAGCTCCTCCTCCTACCCTGGGACAGTAGTTCCAGACCTGGATTCAGGCTCTCTCCGGGACAGTTCAGTCTCTCTGGACGTGTCCTCCAGCCTATCAAGCTGCACACCCACGCGTGCACACACACTTTCATTCATAAAAATTCGCAACTGATATCGTTGTCTAGGCATGGGGCGACATAATTGGGTGAGAAATCACTGGATGGGGCGCTAGAAAGTCAGGCCGGGAGAAGGGAGGAGACCGCCGTCACAGCCACTAGCTCTAAGCTTGTACGCCCAAATTTCGGATTCTTGAAAAGTCTGCTGGGTCAGGGAAGCGCGTTAGGATTTCACTGAACGAGTGGGAGAATTCGGAGAAGGCGATGGCACCCCACTCCAGTACTCTTGCCTGGTAGGCTGCAGTCCATGGGGTCGCTAAGAGTTGGATACGACTGAGCGACTTCACTTTCACTTTCATGCATTGGAGAAGGAAATGGCAACCCACTCCAGTGTTCTTGCCTGGAGAATCCCAGGGACCGGGGAGCCTGGTGGGCTGCCGTCTATGGGGTCGCACAGAGTCGGACACGACTGAAGCGACTTAGCAGCAGCAGCAGTGGGAGAATTAGAGGATGTGGCGCCTCTGTTCCGTCATAAATGGGGCCCTCGATGGGCGCTGGATGCCAGGAGAGGGTCACTGGATGCCCTTTGGGTGACTAGTTCTGCAAAATCTCAGTCACTTTAGCAGGGACTTTGGCCAGGACTGCTTGTGCCTCTTGACTTTGATGCTCCCGTGCTTAATGCGTTTCCTGTCCTCATTCACTATCTGCCCGCGGTTGCAGCCTCTTGTCAATAATGAGGTTGCCATGACGACCAATTTCCCATCGCCATGGTACCCAGGAGGTAAACTGTTGCAAGCTGCAGAAGTTCTTGAGTAGTAGCTCCCCCAGATCCTGCACAGGCTGAGGGGTTCCTTCAGTTGTGAAAGAGGGATGGCAATGTTGAGGTACTGCCGGCGCTCACCCTGCCCACCCCCCCACCCCCCCACAACACAACACACACCGCCTAGCCGCCTGTTCACCTGAAATCCTCTCTAATCCCTGTGGCCTCCAGGTTGGGAAGGGTCAAGTTTCCATTTCCATCCTCCAGTTGTTACAATGAGGCTGGGGGAAAATGGTTTTCGCTCTGACTTAACTCATGTCTGCTGCTCACTGACTACTCCTGAGTACAAATCGCAAGACTAAGCCCTGTGGGAGACAGAATTAACTAGCCAAACACAGCCCCTGGTCTCCGGACGTCCCGGTGCAGAGACGGCCGCCTCTCTGGACTGAAACAGAGGTGATAGAGCCCAGCGAGTACAGAGGTGGGGATGACAGACCCCCGCCACCCTCACCCAGGGGAGGACATATTGGAGTTGAAACGAAGGAATTTCACCTGAGGAGCCAGAGGGGAAAGGTCTCTCTAGGCAGAGGGACTAGCAGGAGCAAAGACATGAATTTCCTCTGCACTGGCTAGCCCTGCGGTAGCACAGAGACTTCTGTTAATAAGATGGGTGGGGCGGCGCGCAGCCGTTAGCTCGCGACAATTCTCGCGAGATCCTGAGCGTAAGGCCCAGAGCGTGTCCGTTAGAGGTCCTGCTCACTTCCCAACGGTCGCCCTCACAGTGGTCGTCATGGCGGAGGGTGCTGTGGGAGGTGGATGGCAGCCTTCTCCCCAGGACCCTCCAGGTCCTCTAGCCTGGGGGCCAGTGGGTGAGCTGGGGGTCCCAGGACAGGCTGAGGGCTGCATCCTCGGTGGCTCCAGAGCCCCCGGCCCAGCTGCCCTGGGAACCTCTCCCCTTTCTAATGGCGGAGGTGGTCTTCACAGGCCCGAGTCTGTGGAGGCCTCAGCAACTGGAGTATGTGGACACTGCCATTCAGGTACCAGCTTCAGCCAGCTTCAGTCTCTCCCTTCAAGTTTCAAAACTGGGAACAGCATAGATCAGTAGTCCATTCCTAGTAAGTGGCTGGAGGTGAGGGTTAAGTTGCAAGGACCTTGCACATGGTTACTTCAGGTCCGCCTCTGTGGGTGGGGCTCTTCTCAACCAAGGGCAGTTGTCAGGAACTGGGAATTGTCCTGATGAGTATTTGCTAGAATGGGTATTCCTGTTCCCGTACAAATGGTTCTCTCCAGGTTAAATGACAAGCCTGAGGGCTGGCTGGGTTCTGGTCACCCAGTGATGATGGCTGAGCAGGGTCTGGGGACCTGGTCCTGAGGGTGCTGGCAGGAGGACCAAGACTGGGTGCTGGAGGAACACTCCTGGGCAGGATGAAGGCACCAGCAGAGACACACACCCCACCCCCACACCCCACCCCACCTTCGCCAGGGCCGGGGCATCAGAGGGAGAGCTGAGTCTTGGGACCTTGCCCTTCCTTTTCAGAACGGAGAATAACATTTGTTGTTCAGTCGCTAAGTCGTGTCAGACTATTTGTGACTCCATGGACTGCAGTACGCCAGTCTGTGCTTTACTACTCTGTGCTTTGCTACGTTTGTTTGGTGGATTTGGTGGAGGTTTACAGGAACCTTGTGACCAGACCATGACCTGACCTCTAGAACAAAGGATGTGACCCCAAGAAGTTTGCAACAACTCACCACACCCGTCCATCACCTTTCCTAGAAAAAGGCTTACTGAAAGCTTTTAGGGCCCTGCAATAAACCTTTCTCTGCTCCAAACTGCAACATTTTGGTTTTGATATTACTTGGCCTCCTGTGTTTCTGGCACACAAACTTGCTGCATTCAGTAATAGATTCAGAAGGTCTCAGCAGCTTAGTGTATTGCCTATGCGATGTCTGCGGTTCCAAGGCTTGGGGCGGGGGCCTGGGGGGCGGTGGGGGGTTCCATCAATGGGGGACTCTGTTGGACAGAGCCTGCCACTCCGTCCTCAGCTGCTCTGGAAGGGGGACTGAGAAGTAAAAGCCAGTGCAGAGTAGGCTTTAGTGAGCATTCTATGCCAGTAAGTGGGATGAGAAAACTCATGCCACCCTTAAGGAAAGGGTGAGTGATTTGGTTTAAATGGAGCATCACTTTTAAGGTAATATGATCCAGATTACAAAACATCTTTAATGTCAGGCTAAAGCCACATGCTGGAGAAAATAGGCCACCTCTAAAAGTTTCTGATTGACATGTTTAGAACTACTGTGTGGGAATTCCCTAGTGGTCCAGTGGTTAGGACTCTGCCCTTCCACAGCAAGGGGCATGGGTGGATTTGTTTCAACAGTCCTGGAGAGAGGGACAAGAGCCTGGACAAAGGTGGGAGCAGAACTCAAGAGGTCAGGAGCTGCTTCTGGATTGTTCACTGTCACTCCCCTACTGCCTGGTTCGGTTCTGGCACATGGTTAGGGCTCAATCCATTTCTGAATTAGTGAATGGAAGAATGGAAGGCAACAGAGGGGACAGATAACCTAGAGGACTTGGTGACGGTAGATCTAGAGAAGTGAGGGAGAGGGAGGTCTGGAAGCTTATGCGAGTCTTAGCAGGGTAATTAGCAGGCTCCAGTGGGAGGGTGCCATTCAGGACAGTTTTGTATCAACTCTTCCCTGGATATGCTGCATCCTCTCTCACATGGCCCTCATCCCCAAAGCGCTTCTTTTGTCCTGTTTTATTTATTTACTTTGGCTTCGGCATGCAGATCCTAGTTCCCCTACCAGGGATTTGGAAGCATGGCATCTCAACTATTGGACCACCAGAGGAGTCCCTCTTTTGTTGTTCTATGAGGAATTTCACACACCCCATCTTGTATTAGGATAATCTAGTGTAGGGGTTAAACCCAAACAGACTTTTGTTCCCCAGTGCTGCCTCTAGGTGACTTTGAATAACCATTGTTAACAACAACTGTTGTTAGCCATTCTGAGCCCAAGGTTCTTCATGTGCAAACGTAGCAGGAGTTATACTATCTGCCTCATTGGGTTGTTGGAGAAGAAATGAAGCAATTGGAGTGAATTTCTCAGCACAGTGCCTGGTATGGCAAGTGCTCAAAGTTGGATACGACCATTTTATAATTTACTATAATGACAGTGTACTACTTTTATAATCATATCCCAAAAGTTAATTAAGGGGAAATAACACACTTTACTTCCTGTGCCTGCAGCTAGTCTTAGAAATGGGTCCTTGGGGAAAGAAGGGAGGTCCTTTGCCCAGCCTTGATGACTGTAAGTGTGTGTGTGTGTGCGTGTGTGTGCGTGTGTGTGTGTGTGTGTGTGTGTGTGTGTGTTTTGGGAGGAGAAGACATAATTCTGCAGAGAGCATCTATAAGGCTGGCTCCAGAGATCTGGGTTCACCGGCTCTAGCAACATCTAGAAAGTAGTTTCATCCTCTTGGAATCTCAGCCTGAGCAGCTGAATCTTATTGCAAAGTAGTCATTTAGAAACTGAGTGCACTTAAAGCTCAGGAAACCAGAGTCCCATGAACTTTGAACCATCTCTTGCAGAAGACCAAGACACTTTGTAGGCATGTGGCAAGCCTCTGTTTGGTGGTTGACTAACGAAACTAACAACATTGCTACAATTTCAGAGCCTTCTCATTTACCCTGAGTCTCTTCCTGTTTGGGGAACAATGTTAGCTTTTTTTCTTAGTCAGGAATTGAAAATCTACGGCTGGTATGTGCAAGCTGCCCTTTGCTTGGGTTATAGAAAGGCATAGAGCTCAGAAGCGGGAGAACGGCACCCTCTGAGGGTTACAGTTTAACACTTTCAACACTCCAAAAGGAAATCCTGCACCCATTATCAGACATTTTCTTTTCTAACTCCCCTCCCATCCTTGTCCCTGGCAGCCACTAATCTATTTTCTATTTCTATGGATTTGCCTATTCTGGACATTTCATACAAATTGAATGATACGATATGTGGCATTTTGTGTCTGGCTTGCTTACTTAGCATAATGTTTTCAAGGTTCATCCATGTTGTAGCAAATTCCACCTGAATAACATTATGTAGATACACCTTATTTTGTTTATCTAGTTATCAGGTGATGGACATTTAGGTTGTTTCCATTTGGGGACTGTTATGAATAATGCTGCTGTGAACATTGAAATACAAGTTGTGCGGACATATATTTTTGTTAGGTATCTGCCTGTGAGCGGAATTCCCGGGTCTTATGGTGACTATTTTCAGCATCTTGAGGAATTGCCCAGTTTCCAAAGTGGCTACACCATTTACAGCATTCCTACCGGCAGCGTGTGAAGACTCCAGCTTCTCCACATCCTTACCAACACTTGCTATTGTCTGTTTATTTCTTAATGATAGCCCTTTTAGGCAGTGTGGAGTGATATCTCATCATGGTTTTGACTTACATTTCTCTATAAATAACTATATTAAGCATTTCTTCATGTGCTTGTTGAACATTTGTATATCTCCTTAGTGAAATATGTATTCAAGTCCTTTGCCCATTATTTAGTTGGGTTACTTGTCTTTTTATTATTGAGTTGTAATAATGGTTCTTTACTTATTTTGGGTACAAGGCCCTTACAATATATAATTTTAAATTATTTTTTCCATTCTGTGGGTTGCCTTTTTACTTCTTGATGGTGTCATTTGATGCACAAAGGTTTTATTTATTTATTTTTTATGAAGCCCAATCTTTTTTTTTAGTCCATTATACTTTTGATGTCATATCTAAGGAACCACTGTCTAACCCAAATTCCTCTGTCTTCCTCTAGAAACTTTATAGTTTTAGCTCTTATATTTAAGTCTATGACCTATTTTGAGTTAGTTTTTATGAATGGTATGTATTCTTTTACATACCAGCAACATTTGATGAAAATACCATTTATTCTTTCCCTCATTGAGTTATCTTGGGACCATCGTTGAAAAGAAGTTGATCGTATATGCCCTTAATCAGGTTGAGGACATTTCCTTCTAGTCCTAGTTTATTGACAGTTTTAACATGAAAATATGTTGGATTTTGTCAGATGCTTTTCTTGTACCCATTGAGATGAACATGTTTTTACCCTTTAACCTATTAATACGGTGTACTGTGCGTTCTTGTGCTTAGTTGCATCCACCCTTTGTGACCCCATGGACTATATAGCCCACCAGGCTCCTCTGCATGGGGATTCTCTAGGAAGAATACTGGAGTGGGTGGCCTATCCCTTCTCCAGGGGAACTTCCCGACCCAGGAATTGAACCCAGGTCTCCTGCATTGCAGGTGGATTCTTTACCAGCTGAGCTACCCAGGAAGCCCAATGTAATATACTAGGCTAATTAATTTTGGATGATAAGCCAACTTTGCATTCCTAGAATAAGTATCACTTGACCATAATATAGGATACTTTTTATGTATTACTAGATTTGGTTTGCTGCTGCTACTGCTGCTAAGTCACTTCAGTCCTGTCTGACTCTGTGCGACCCCATAGATGGCCGCCCACCAGGCTCCCCCGTCCCTGGGATTCTCCAGGCAAGAACACTGGAGTGGGTTGCCATTTCCTTCTCCAATGCATGAAAGTGAAAAGTGAAAGTGAAGTCGCTCAGTCGTGTCCGACTCCTAGCGACCCCATGGACCTCAGCCCACCAGGCTCCTCCATCCATGGGATTTTCCAGGCAAGAGTACTGGAGTGGGGTGCCATTGCCTTCTCCGTTTGGTTTGCTAGTATTTTGTTATTAAAATCTTTGCCTATTAATATAATTTTCATCTTCTTACGTTAAGTTCTGATATTTAAGTTGTTTATACTTGTGCCATGTCCAGAGAATATTGACATTATATAGTTGCTTCCCCTTTCTGTTTTTGAAACTCTGGAATATTTTTATCTCCTTCATATAGGATCACATTCATAGAAAACAGGAGAGGACTATCAGGTACAATATTTGCACTGTAGAGTTTTGTCCCATTATGGAAATTCTGAAACAGAAGGCCCTTTAATAATCTACTGGGTCTTGGTTTGTACCTCTGTTCCACAGAGTTCCCAAAGGTATTCTACCTGCATTTTAAGGGTTTTTTAAAATGTATATTTAAATATTTTAAAACCCCAAATGAATAGAGATAGCTTTGGTTGGTATGATGTGTTCCATACCTAACTTTATTATTTGGATATTATGGTCAAAATTAAGTTATATCCCACTGATTGTCTTTATAAAAATTATCAAACATTTAAACAGAACGCTACAAGTGAATGTTTTTTTAATTGGGTTTCTGTGAAAGACTTCATCTATGTGCCATAGTCTATGTCCCATTATTAGATGAAGAAACTAAAGTGCTAGGTCACATGCCCAAATTGAAGGCTGAGCTGAGAAGAGACTCCAGCTCTCCCTTCTCTTAGTACAGTACACATGACCACCTATATTGTCTTTCCAATGTCATTTGTTGCAAACAAAAGATATTTTACTCAGGAAGCTGCTTGAAAACACAAAACCCTTATCATTGAGTTCATGTACTAATGTCTGCTCTGGTCCCTGTGTTTGTTCTGTGGCTGGCTCACATGTCTGAGTGATTCAGTGGCTCAGCGTTAGAGATTTTCCCTTCTACCCTGAAGTTCTCAGATGAAATAGGAAAGAAGGGAAAGGCAATTAGAAGTGTGCTTTAGATAAAAGTTCCAAGGTGTGCAGACTTTGTGGGAGTTACTAACTTATCTTAGGAGTTTAATTTGACAAAATGAGCCTGCCCAACCTCACACTTACTGAGAATTAGCTGAGTGCTTTTTGCCCAGAGTGATGCTAGGTAAGTTGAGTTGTGGAGGCTTGAAATGGCTGAAGCCCAGAGACAGGTTACTTCTGAGAAGATCAAAGACCCCAAGTGGTAAAAATGGTCCATCCTAGCTGGAGAAAACGGAAGCCTGGGCCAAGTGTGTGCGCCCAGCACGACTGCAGGGCTCTCCTCTGATGGGGATTCCCATCTGCTTGGTGTGAGTTTGTGTCCAAGCTTAGTGCCTCACTGATCGGACCTGCCAGACCCTGATTGAACAGGAGTCATTACCCAGGACAGTGATCATTCACAGAGGCCTCACACCTCTCTGTTGGCGTGCTACGTCCAGGTTTTGGAAAATGACAATGTGTCAGTTGACATACATGGAACCAGGACTGGTTTTCATGTTTAAGCCAAAATAAAAAAGAGGACAGGACATGGACAATATTTTTTTATTATGAGAAGTTAGTCATCACAAGTGGGGACCAAGATTTTTTTTCAGAAGCACATTTCAATTTAAAAAATAGAGCTTTACATGTTTTGACTTCCTTTGTGGCGTACTTGCTCTCTCCCTCATAAATTCCCCTCCGTTCTTAAATAGGACGTAAATGTTCAGCATGACTCATTCACAGAAGTGTTAGGAGGATCAAATGAGTTTAATACAACTTAAGTTATCAAGAACAGTACCAGGCAAAGAGGAAAGGCTAATAAATATACTGTTGTAATTATCATTGTCATCATTGCAGTTACTCACCTGGATCTTCCTCCCTTTATACCACCTACTTTTTATTACCTACCATGAGTATATAATGGGTGTTTTGGAGGATAAAATATTTTAAGTAAAGTTTATTAACTTCTTTAAGTCTTCTGGAGTTAATAAAGGAGTGAGAAAAACACAAGAACAGCTAGGCAAGTTGTGTTAGATTTCTGCCTACATAGATGCCCAAGCCGAGAAGAGTGGAGAGAGTTAGAGCTATGCACAAAAGACAATCAAATTCTTAAAGGTGCACAGCACAGTGGTTCACACGTGATAGATGTCGAATAATGTTAAATAATTATGGTGATTGCTCCTCACATAAAAAGTCTCCTCAGACCTCAGTGGTGCCTAAGACAGAATTAGTCGCCTGCCATCTGCATTGCTTCCCATCATGCCTCTGTCTCTATTTCAGCACCTCTCTCTCCTCCCACTGCTGTTTACATGCCTGTTTCCTTATGCAGTTTTGTGTCTTCAAAGACAGGGACCTGTTTTCTTCATCTTCATACTCCTTGGGGCCAGGTGCAATGTTTAGGACACTGAAAGAATCAGTAAGTGTGTCAGTGGGAAGAAAACACGTTGGATTTAGTGATGCTGTTAAAAAAAAAAAAAAAAAAAAGGAATTGTCTGAAACAGTATGTCCTAAATTCCCCAGTCAAGCCCTGGAAAACACACGTGGACTTGGGAGATGATCACAAACCACTCACCCCTGGGATCCGCTTCAAGGTCACCCTAGTAGTTGGTAGGCTGTATCTTCTTCCCATGCTTGAAAATTAAAATTATATTTGTGCACTTCTAATCTCCTGCAGTGGGTGTGATAAAATAAAACAAACCACAACATGGACTTCACGGTCAGAAAGGCCCTAACCTGCATTTCCTCATCTCCAAAATCAGCTTCACTATTACCTCTTAAGGTTCCTGTGGATGTACAAATAATGGATATGCAGGTGTCCCACACTCAGGGGACCCTGGCTGGATGGTGGTTTCCATTCTCAACAGAGCCTCAGTATTACTGATTTTAATTTCATGATCTCATCTGTGAGTTCTCCTAGAGTTTGTGGGACCAAGAGATGTGAAAGCACTTGGGTGGTTGGGGAATTACTTGGATTGAATTAAATGTTTATTCTGCCTTTCCTGGGCTTCCCATGTGGCTCTAGTGGTAAACTGCCTGACTATGCAGGAGACATAAGAGATGCGGGTTTGATCCCTGGGTCAGGAAGATCCCCTGGAGGAGGGCACGGCAACCCACGATGGTGTTCTTGCCTGCAGAATCCGATGGACAGAGGAGCATGGCAGGCTATACAGTCCATAGAGTCTCAAAGAGTCGGACACGACTGAAGTGACTTAGCATGCATGTACCTGCCTTTCCTGTATGAGTCATACTATTGAGCAGCCAAATAGTATCAAATTTTCTTTTTTTAAGAATATTTCAGCTAACTTATGAAGATGGAATGGTAGAATATCACCAATATGCAACTCCTAATGAATCAATGATCACCAATGGCTGCTAAAATCACCCAAAGGAATATTCTTGCAAAAAAAATATGGAACCCAAATTTAACTGCATCCTGAGTACAGCTACCAATTTACGGGAAACATTGTAAAATTGGAATTGGCAAAAATCCATACCGTGGGAAACTCAATAGTACAAGCAGTTTTGGTTTTTTCCATAAAAAGAAAGAAGAGAAATGCATAGAAACTTTAGATTTAAAAATACCAAAGAGACACATCAAGCCATCAGAATATATAGACCTTGTTTGGATCCTTATGCTTTTAAGTAATTGTAAAAAGACAACCATTATGACATTTATGAAACAGTTGGAGGAAAAGATCTTATGATTTATCTTAAACTAACATTTTCCTTTAATTATGTACATTTTGCCCTGCCCTACCCAACCTTGTTCTCCTGGATAAAGAACACAGAATTAAAAAAGATTACTTCTAACCTTTGAGAGGTCTGGGTCAAGTGCCCACTTACCATGTCTAAATAACTGAAAAACCTTCTCTGAGTTGAGGTAATTCCCTCCTCTCACCGTAAGAACCCACAGAATTTTGGGTAAGGGCATACTGGCAGGCAGCTTTTTGGGGAAAGTGGTTCCAAGGAAAAGAAGAGTCTTCGAAGACAAAACAAGGAAAAAAGGGGAAACCACCCCAAGTGTAGATTATCAAACTAATGACCACTATGGGCAGCTGGTTAGATCCTTCCAGGGCTTCTCCAAAGAGCCCTGTAGAATATAGGTCTGAATTGTCTTCCTGAGGGGACAAAAGAGGGGAATATCTATCCTTGGTTCTGGGTTCTATCAGTCAAGGGTTGCCTAAGGAGGGCTTGCAGTCTAGCACTTCTGGGTTTGCACACGTGTCACAGTGGCCTCAGAACATGGTAGCATGGGGAGATTTGATCTCCAGTCTCCCATCCATGGTTTGCCCCCTTCTTTTCCCTTTGGGTTTATCCCAAGTCACAGGGGAGACTTTCACACATGCACGTGCACATTCTCCCCACACGTCCAAGCTCCATTTAACCCTCCCGCACAAACAGCTCCTCCTGAGCTACCTGGAAGTCTAAGGGCGTGAACACTGACACACTTCTCAGGAAGACAGACCTGGGAAGAGGCCCCAGCAGTCTCGAGAGCCGGTCCACAGCCTGCTGGGCAGAGAATTTGGGGGTCCAGGGCATCCAGAGCACAGCCTATGTCCCGTTGGTCATGGGCTGTGGTTGGAAAGTGGTCAGAGTGGGTCCTTTAAAGAATGGGACCCCAGGCAGGGGCCCTACTGCTTAGTCCAAAAAGCAGTGCCAGTTCCTTTCTACCCACAGACTTTACACTATCAGGCTCTGGAATCAGATTTTTGTTCATCTTGGCCCAGGTCTCAAGCAATAACATTAGGGAAACTGCTCACCTGTTCAGTTTCTTCATTGGAAAAGGGAGGCTGCTGGGGGGGTTAAAGGAGACAGTGTTACACAAGCACCTGCTCTGTGCCTGCCATGCAGGAGCTCTCCACAGCGGGCAGGTCTACGAGGGTCCAGAAGTCCTGCCTCCATTCAATGGCATCAGGTCAGGGTTTGAGCCCAGGGTGGAGAGGGCAGTTCAGGGAAAGGGTCCAGACTGGAGGCAATCACATTTTTCTTTGTCTGGAACAATTTTCCTGGAAAGGTACAAAGAGTAATTTTGATAGGTTTTCGACAGAGTCCCAGACTTCTTTAAGAGTTTCTCTAGATCCCACTGTAAGCTCCTTGAGGACAAAACTGCATATTGTTTTCTAATAAAACCCTAGCTCTTAGCGTATTGCCTGGCACATAAGTGAGTACAGTCAGGGCTCAGTTAAAAAATCGCTGGATGGATGATTTCAAATTATAGATGTATTTCCTTAACGGGAGATTCTTGTTTCATATGTTGGCATCACAGTTTCCACAGGTATCTCAAACCAGAATCACTCTTCCTCAGCCCTCCTCCTTCCCCAGTCCCTGCCTCAGTGGGCAGCACCACCAACCCCGCACCCTTGCAGTCATGGCAGCATGACTCTCTCATTTATCCTTGATCAGTTGCCATGTCCCCATGCTCCTATCCATTTAGTTTTTAAATTTATTATATTTGATTCACTACCACAAACTAGTTCAGGCAACGATTGTCTCTTGCCTGAGATACTGCAGCACTTAGCTGCTCGTGTTCCCTGAGTATATCCTCCCCATTGCAGCCAGAATAACCTGTACACATCTGACCACATCCCTGCTGGGCTTAGAGTAGAATCCAAGCTCTTGACACAACCAGCAGGACTCTTTGGTATCTGTCATCTGCCCTACTTGTAAGATCCTTGAGAACTGTCTTTGTCTTATATTTCTTTGTATCTCCTGTGGTCAGCCAGAAACTAAGTTACATAAATGAACATCGTTTTCAAAAACCAAAACCATTTTTTGTCTATTGAGAAAACTATAAAAATTTTAATTAAATCATGGACTTAAGCTATCAAATCTCAGAGATGAACCAGGACTATTTAAGCCAATATCTTTACCTCCCTGAGTAACATGTGATGAGCACGGACCACATCTATGTTAGGTACTTTGGTGCAGTGCTCTGGGGTCCTTGCACCGACCTTCCTTTGGATATGAAATTAATTTAGTTCTGGAGCGAGCCACTGGGCTATTTCTGGAAATCACCATTTTTCTCTGGAGTGGTCTCAACTGACTTCTGACACACTTAAGCCATGCAGCAGCTCAAGAGAGCCTGTGCTCATCTGCCTCAGAAAAACTATCCTCAGGAATTTATTTTCCTCCTGCAGAATTTTGATCAGAAATCATGCAACTGGTCTGCTGTTTTCATCATGCTAGCTGTGCACTCACATCAGTTTTCTCATTGATCAGAGGGGCACCTTCCACCGTTTGCTGAAGGGAGAGTATTCATGGTCAGCACTGGGATCTCAATTTAGTCATCTTTAAATAGAGACAGAAATTGTATGTGTCTGATGAGGTTATTTTGAAGATTAAAGGAGATGAAGTGTGTATCAGGTTGAAGATCTTGTTTAAAGGTTTTTATAAATGTCAAGTATTTAGGCTTTTTATGCTTTGTTTTAAAACAAGATTTGGGGGAGCTATAAAACGAGCAAAATTATAAGATAAATATAGGAAAATGACAAAGTCAGACTTTTTTTTTTACTTTTAAAAAATTGTTTGTCTCTGCTGGGTCTTCACTGCTGTGAGGGCAATGAAGCTGCCCTGGTTGCAGAGCAAGTTTCTCACTGCAGTGGCCTCTCTCCTCTTACAGATCACAGGCTCTAGTGTGTGGACTCTAGTATCTGCAGCATGTGGGCCCAGCTGCAGCTCCTGGGCTCTAGAGTATAGGCTCAGTAGTTGTGGCACCTGGGCTCAGCTGCTCCACAGTATGTGGGAATCTTCATGGATCAGAGATTGAACCAGTGTCTCCTGCATTGGCAGGTGGATTCTTTACCACTGAGCCACCACAAAGTCAGAGTTAAGAGGGACACTGCATCATTGAAGAGAATCATGAGGGTTTAGCTTTCTTACATTGGATACCAAGTTCATTCATTTGTTTGATCAGCATTTAATTTTGAGCAGTTCTTGGCATGCAGCTTATACAAAGGAGTAAAAGACCTTCTTTGTGCTTCTGAATGGGAAGAAGAACCCAGAGAGAGCCAACTAAAACACTGTGGCAGGAGTTGTGAGAGAGATGGAGGAGGACGTGTGCCAGGGCTTGTCTGGGGAGCAGCCCTCCCAAACGAGCTGGGTGTTCAGTTACTTCCTCGTCCTGACGACATATCTGGTTCATGTTCATGTTTCAGCAGCCACCTTGGGGTGGAATTTGACACAGCAAGAAGATGGCCAAGATTAGCACCCAATACTCCCACCGCACCAGGACACACCCCTCGGTCAGGACCACGGACAGAGATCTGGATTGCATTGAAAACGGTCTCAGCAGGTAGGATGGGCTTTAACTTCATGCCTGGAACAGATTGTTCCCATAGCTGCTCTTGACCAGGGAGAAAGAATGCCTTAGCCTGTGGGCAGGACAGGTTGGAGGGTGGAGGCTGTTCACAGCACTCCTTCTAACTGCATGACTCCTCCCAACCCACACTGAAGTAGTTTTTATTCTCATTTTAGAGATGTGGGAAAATGCTCCAAAAGTTACATAACTTTGGGAAGGCAAGAAAATGAAGATTAAAATGCAGCAGATTAAACACGACTGTGAAAACGTCCCCAAAGTGCCACACTTTCCCTTGTGTACATCAAACATTTATCAGGCTCTGTCTGCACCAGTCAGTGTCCTGGGCACTGGGGTGGAGTACCAATCCAGTGCCCTGCCCCTCATTTCCAGGGGAGGGTCAGGACTCAGTCATGCTCATGGACTTGGGGGAAGGGGCCATGCCTGCCAGCAAAGCCATCAGCACCATCGATGATGTCCGACATAGGCAGTAACCTGGAAATCTGGGGCCTCTACTTCAAGCCCTGTTCCTAACTTACTGGGAGATCTGGGAAAATGCACTAAACCCTCTATGCCTCAGATTCTTCAATTGTAAAATGGAGCAGCATTGGGAAATGTGAGTATCTATTTGGTACAGACAGACTTACATTTTTTTGATGCTTCTTAAATTGTCAGTGAGTCAATTGAGTTAAACCAGGAGAAACTGTATTTCCAATATTAATGTTATTTTTGTCCCACGTATATAGCACTGAAAACTTCTCCCACCCATGTAAATTGCACATTATCTAAGGCCCAAAAACGCAACGACAGTCCCTCAGTCCTTGCATCCCTGGCACTGGCCCTCCTCCACCATTTTTCCTCACCCACTTGTGTATGTCTCTTCCTCTCTCAGATGCACATCTCATTTTTGTGTGTCCAGTTCTTTGTCCCAGGTCCTTAGCAAACTCTGCTTATGAGTGATGGACAGTAGTTTCCCCATCACTGCAAACTTATGCAGTCTTTGGATCCCCACTTTCTGGGGTTCAGGCAAAGGAAGGAAAGTCTCAAAGCATGCCAACAGATGTTTATTCCCTCCTACTCTTGCAAGATGGTGCTGAGACCCAGGAAATTTTATATGACTCAGGGGCATCATAAATTCTCACCCTACTCAAATCTCTCCCTGCTAACTGGCTGACCATCAATATCTGTGTTCCATAACTGAGGGCTCCTTCCTTTAGCTTAAGGCATTGCCCTTATTTAAAAGGGGAAAGAACACTGTTAGGACAGTTATCTGCTATTCAAACTTTGGTATATATTAATAGTTTCTTTCCCACATCAGAGCTGACAAAACCCCTGAAGAAGGGGCTGAAGAGGGGCTTCAAAGAGGGTTGCAATAAAATGGAAAAAAGGCCCAAGGGGGACTTCCCTGGTGGTCCAGTGGCTGAGACTCCGAGTTCTCAATGCAGGGAGCCTGAGATCCATCCCTGGTCAGGGAACCAGATCCCACGTGCTGCAACTAAAAAAAAAAAAAATAGGTCCAAGCATGGCACACAACAAGAAAGTCAGGCTCCCTGGAGACATGAGGCTCCTAGGATCTTGGGCCCCAGGGAGAGGGACAGAGGCTGTCAGGATCAGGAGCATGTGAAGCAACATGGAACTTCTCCCCATTGCTCCCTTTTGCTTCAGGCAGGACATAGCCAGAGCATCTCTGGGATCCAAGCTCCCTGGGGTCTGTCTGGCTTCTCCCAGTGGGAGAGTCAAGAGAAGGCAGGCCCAGCAGGTGGGCTGGGGCTCCTGCCCAGAATGCCTGCTCGACCCACACCACCACCACACGGGCCAGCTCTGCCCGACGCATCCTGGCTCTGCCTCAGCAGGTGGCCAGCAAGTCCCATCTGGTCTGAAGGCTGTTCAAGAGCCTCTGGTTTCCCAGAGCTTCTCTGTGAGCTCAGGTTGAGCCCATGCACACTCAGAGAATGGGTCCGCCACACAGCAGGGGCTATGAAATGCTGCCCTTGGACAGTCCTCTCTGCCATCTCCCCCGGGTGATACCATGCCCTCCCTCCCCTGCTCTGCATCCCCAGGCCAGCATGGTGACCAACAGCACAAGCTTGAGGCCACTCTGCCAGGTTTGAAAACTGGCTCTGAAAAGCTGATCAACAGCTCCAAGCCTTAGTTTCCTCATCTGCAAAATATGATAGTTCTGACCTCAGAGAGCAGCAGTGAGGTTAAAACAAGGCAAAGCTCATGGCACAGCCCCTGCCATGCAGTAAGCCCTTATCACCGCTCCCTGCTGGTCTTGGAGATGCTCACCTCCATGGGCCTTCTCTGTGTCCCAGGCTGAAGCCTTTTCTGGCCCCTCTGACCTCCGATAGCCCCAGCTGCCCTGACACCTGGATGGGCCGTTTCCTGCCTGTGTCCACATCAGGTTGTCTCAGCCTGACCACCAGCCAAGTCTCACTGAGCCCCACTGGGGGCCATGCCCAACAGCACGTTGTTGACAGATTAGTACAGAATCCCATGGAAACACTAGAGAGATCTCAAAAGGAGAGACGGGAAAAAAGCTTCCTTCATGAAAAGCATTAGCTCACAGAGGCAGGAGTGGGTTAACAAAAGTTTCCAGAATGGTTCCTTAGCATCACTGAGGATTCAGAGTAGGAGTTCACGCTGGGGATGGTACAGCCTTGGGCCAGAAAGTTGCATCCAGGCCCCTCCCCTGCTTCTCAGAGCAGCCTAATATCTGCCTATGGACAGACCAATTTTCCCTGTAAGATTTATTTGAGCAAAGGATTTTGACACAGTCACATAAAAATTTTAAAGTTTCTAATCGCCATTTCGAGGGAGGAAATGGAATCTGAACAAATCAGATCTTTGCCTTGAAATTCCAATCCTTTTAGAAAGCTTTTGGAGAAATAATTACAAACGGGTGTCCTTAAATATGAATCACTCTTTATCCTCAGTGATACCACACAGCTGTGCTGGGAACCTGTGTGTTGATTGGCCCTTTGCTGAGGGCCCCCCAAAGAGGGAAGATGTCATCTTCCTGTCCCCTGAGACATCTCTCTTCCCAGCTCTTTCACCAAATTAGAGACCGGTTTCCATTTCTCTTTTAAATCACTGAGATCATTTTGCTTGTGAAGAGTCATAAGGAAGGATCAAAATGTTTCCTTTGAACAACAACACAAAAAAATTAAATTTACACCTTGAAAAGACCAGAAATAAAAATATCCTGCATTTTGCTCTTTCTATTTAGATCTGTTTCATTGACTCAATTATTTAAGAGCTCCTTGGCATATTTTTGCAGATAATGCAATAAAGACTTCAGAACCTGCTGCAGAGAATTGCAGCTAGCACCAAGGACACCTCAACCCCCAGAGCAATCTCCTGGTGTAGCTATTTTAGATGAGCTGTTGGGCATAGAGGGTCATGTCCTAAAGAAGAGGAGACTTCTTCGTGCTGCTTCCTGAGCAGAGCCCAAAGCAATTATCACAAAAGAAAACCATTTGCAACCTGCTTCCCCAGGACCGAAGGCAAAAATGCAGTGACCTCGGTTCCTTGGTCACATGCGGCTGGGGCAGCACCTGCCCGTCACTCTAGTTCCTCGGGGCTTGGGAGGAGAAGAAAAATAATGTGTCACACTCTCCACCCTTGTTCTAAAAGGTCACTTCTGTTCACTCGCATGTCTCCAGAGTCACTAGAGGAAGACACCAGATCCACAGAGCACAAAGTTAGTTACCAGTTTCCATTCTGATGAGAACCTCTGCTTCCTCCAGTGACAAAAAAGCCTCACCTCATGGACATGAATTCCTCTGTATAAATGAACACAGAAGATGAGCTTTACGTGTTGAAAATGACCTTGTCTTTCAAAAGTTTCTTGTGTTTCACCAGTTGTCCTTGTTCTTGCTAATTACCAGCTTCCCAGGGCTTCTTCCTGTAGAGGTAGCATCACCACTGAGAAGGAGTCTGTGAGTGGGAGGCAGTGTCAGGTTGTCCTGGCCTGATCTGCTCGTTCTATAGAGCCTGCGGCCTGTCAAGTCCTCAGCTAGCTCCTCAGCCAGCTAGCAGGACGGGGCCTGGCCCCCAGTCTCCACCCTCTGTATTTCCCTTCGAGGTTCTGGATCTCTGATCTTGCAGTGATTGGCAGAAGGTCCTCCCTTTCAGCAGTACCTGTGTGTCCTTGGGGACTCAAAATGTCACCTCAGACATTTGTTTCCTCTCCTCCCACCCCATCTCCCCTTCTGTCTACCTTGTGAAATCAGTTTCTCTGAGGAGTAACTCATTGGATTTGCTATTATTTAGATATCTCCCAGGCGTTTAAAAAGGGTAGAGATTCTGGAGCTAGAAGAAAGACATCAGGGTAGAACTTTGGGCATCAAGAAACAATTAAGGAGATGCATCCAGAAAAAAAAGCCCCTTGGGTCCCTTGGACTTACATCATATAAGACCCTTCCTGTTCCTCACAACTAGATGTGCCTTTTGGGACTTGGGTGTTTGAACAAGTCATTATGAAATCAATTTTTCCTTTGTTTCCTTTTCGAAGACCAGGAAAATTAAAGTCAGAGAGGGTAAGTGACAAGCCTGCAGTACACCTAGCTAATAGGCGTTGGGGTAGGGACTCAAACCCAGGCCTCCGGGTCCCCCACTTTGCTGCCTCCCCTTCCAGTGGATGCCGTAGGTCCAGGCCACATGCAGTGGCTCTCACTGCTGCCAGCTGCAGGCCTGCTTTGAAATCTGGGGTGAGTTCTGCCCCTCTCACTCACCCACAAACCCTGATGTCATGCACATGGAGTCTTCTGCTGCGGATGCAAGTAAATCTGCTCTCAGGAGGTGCTCCCACACAATTAGCAGAAACCAGACTAGGCAGAAATGCTGGGCTGACTGCCTGGTGCCTGGAGCTCCCTGAGGAGCTGGTGGGGACAGAATAGCTTCGTCCTGGGGACCACCTCCAGATCTTCCGGGCACACAGGCCATGCAGAGCTCCAGCCCAGCTGCCAGTTGCTGCCCCCACCTCCAGCTCCCCACCCCCAGGCATGCCAGCTGCTCGGAACCAGGGATTGGAGAGATGGATTCACTTGTCCCCCTGCCTCCTCCTCCTGTAACTGACCCGGTGCCTTGGAACATGCATTCCCAGCTTTGTGGTACACAATATTAGAAGGGCAAGGGAATTGTAGCTTCCTACTTGTAGCAGGGCCTCTGATAGGGTCTCTCTCTTTAAATTAATTAATGTTATTTTTGGTTGCACTGGGTCTTCGTTTTGGCGTGCAGGCTTTCTCTAGTTGCAGCAAGTGGGGGCTACTCTTTGTTGCGGTGTCCAGGCTTCTCATTGCAGTTGGTTCTCTTGTTGCAAAGCATGGGCTCTAGGTGCACGGGCTTAACTAGTTGCAGCACGCAGGCTCAGCAGTTGTGGTGCATGGGCTTAGTTGCTCTGCAGCATGTGGAATCTTTCTGGATCATGGTCTGAACCCATGTCCCCTGTATTGGCAGATGGATTCTTATCCCCTGTCTTATCAGGGGAAGTCCTGATAGGGTCTCTTATATGTATAAGGTTGAGGTGTGAGTGGTCTCTTATGAGATTAGAAAGAGAATTTAATTAGGTGCTTTGGCAATAAAAAAAACATGCCCACATAGTGCAGCTAGGGGAATCAGAGTCATGTGTCTAGTGGCATGCTACAGAACTCAGTCCTCAGTTCAGTTTAGTCCCTCAGTCATGTCCGACTTTGTGAGCCCATGGACTGCAGCACGCCAAGCTTCCTGTCAATCGCCAACTCCTGGAGCTTGCTCAAACTGATGTCCATCAAGTCGGTGATGCCATCCAACCATCTTATCCTCTGTCATCTCCTTCTCCTGCCTTCAGTCTTTTCCAGCATCAGGGTCTTTTCCAATGAGTCAGTTCTTCACATCAAATCAAGAAAGTATTGAAGTTTCAGCTTCAGCATCAGTCCTTCCAATGAATATTCAGGACTAATTTCCTTTAGGATGGACTGGTTTGATCTCCTTGAAGTCTAAGGGACACTCAAGAGTCTTCTCCAACACCATACTTCAAAAGCATCAGTTCTTCGGTGCTCAGCATTCTTTATAGCCCAGCTCTCACATCCATACATGACTACTGGAAAAACCCTGGCTTTGACTAGATGGACCTTTGTTGGCAAAGTAATGTCTCTGCTTTTTAATATATGCTGTCTAGGTTGGTCATAGCTATTCCTTAGCAAGCTTAGCAAGCGTCTTTTAATTTCATAGCTTCAGTCACCATCTGCCTCAGCCATGTCCTATTCAACTTTTGCTTTAACTAGAAAATACAGAAGGCAGATTCATGAGTGGGTGACAGCAGGCTTTGAAATGGGATGGCATGGCATTCAAATCTCAGTTTTTCCAGTTGGCTACGTGACCTTGGGAAAGTTACTTAATCTCCCTGAACCTGTTTCGTCTCTTATAACATTGTTATATGATTTAAGTGATAAAATGTAAGTGGCTGACGTACAGTAAGCAGTCAATAAATGGCAGGTACTTTATGTGTCACTCTGTGTGTTTTCAGTAAAAAAAAAAAAAAAAAAAGTATCCTCGATATGGGGAAGCTGAGGGAGAGAAGAACCTGCTGGCCATCAGGGCTGAGCAGGGACTGCCTGGAGGAGCCATTGTGTGGTAGTGAGCCCCCCACCCCCACCCCCCGCCCTGTGCTGGAAACAGCAGGGCTGTTGCAGAAAGGAAGAGGCAGCAGCTTGGCGGCTGGGTTGTGGAATTCTGACTTCTGATCACTCACTAGGGAGACACAGAGCGTTTACCCTGACAGTAATTCCTGCTTACTTCTTCAACCATGTTGCCACCTTGTTAAGAAGGCTGATTAGGTTGGAATAGGTCATGTGATCGAATTAATTTGTCTTGCTTGGGCTCTTCAAGACTCAAAGGATGAAGTGCAAATCCTTAGAGGCCAGTGCCTGGATGGCTTTTAATCAGGCTGATCAGACTTCAGCCCCAGGAAGTTTTAAAGGGAAAGAAAGGAAAACAGGCCCCAGCAGAGAGCTCTTATTCCAGGAAATTCAACAAACACCAGGCTCTGCTAATGCTCAGACTTTTTGCCCTGAATTGCTCAAGGGAAGGTCCTCCGCCCCTACCTTGGCAAAAGGGCACAGCAGAAGTGGACTTTCATTTGAAAGCACTATACAAATATGAAGCCAATTCATTACAATATTTCAGGACCCTCCTCTTAATCAGTGGTTTCCTGCAGCACATACACACTGGGACAGAGGGCAAGGGAAGACCTCCTGGAGGAGGCGGCACTTGATCTGGCTTTAGAAGAAAGGGTTTCAGCATGCAGAGATGTGTGTGAACCAAAATCCTTGTTCTGGAATCCTCATGTGGAAACAACTGCTCTGGCTCTAGAGGCAGGCACAGTACCTCCCCCACCCCAACTCCCTGCCCTCGGTGCTCTAATAAGGACCACTTCCTGCTGGCTGGCCCCTTTCGCCTAGGCTATGGGCAGTGGCCTCCTTGCCATAAAGTAAAGGCCACATTATCCTAAAAGCCAGGATCTGCTGGAGCATGAACTGAAGGGTGGAGCTCTGGGGTGAGGATCTCTGACAGTGGCGTTCCTCTAAGCAGAGCATCTGGCCATTTCGGTCCTCAACATGTCCAAGAGTTGGATGAGCTGGAAATCAATTTTGCTTGCTGCATATTTGATTTCCTAGGACCCACTTGCCATGCGAGGAGACATCGTCAGAACTGCAGGAAGGCATTGCCATGGAGACTAGAGGACTGGCTGAATCCAGGCAAAGCTCCTTCACCAGCCAGGGTCCCACCAGGTAAGTGACTGGTTTCTGCCCTCAGCTTGGGAATAAGGAGACAGAGGCAGAAAGAAGATAAGTCTTAGGAAGAAATGGTGATGAGGGTGGGGTTGCAGATTTGGAGAATAAAGGGACAGGAGAGGCAGTTCAGAGGTGTCCAGCCGAGAAAGCCATGTCCAGTTCAATGTGGGCAGCCAGGAGCCACCAGACAGAGGGAGAAGGTAAGGGAGACGGGGCCACCTGTACCAGATGGGGCTGAGGGAAGGTTTTACAGGGAAAGCTGGAGCTTAGATGCGCTCTAGGCATGCGGGCTGCCTGGGTTCAGGTGCCTGAGGCCTGGACCGGATCTGCTCCAAGACAGAGGTCAGTGCACATTGCAGAGGGACTTCTCCACAGGCCTGGAGACAAAGCAAAAGTTTGTATGGACAGCAATTCATAGGACAAGGGTTGGAGAAATAACCTAGGTTGTATCTGGGTGCTTGCTCCATTAAACTGGCTCTGAATTTTATCCCTATTTGGAAATTGTATTTTTTTTTTTACTGGTCCTCTGCTTACCAGTCATAACAAAGAGCTTTACATGGGGCAAAAGGAAAAATGAGCAGAGAAACTTGCTAAGGCCCCAGTGGAAGGATCATGCCTTTGATGGAGTCCAGGCATTAAAGTGACAAAGCCACAATGAAAATAGTATCCCTTATGGAGGAAGCTCCATCCCAGGTGGCAGAGGAGGGAGGAAGAAGCAGTTCTGGGGAGTGGGGGGCAGGGGTGGGGTCGGCATCACTGCCCCTGCCCCACCCTCTGGGAGGGGGCTTCCGCCTCCTTCCACTGCGCCCTGGCTGCCCACCTGTATCCTTCCAGGTTGTCACGCCTCATCATCTCGCTCCGTGCCTGGAGCGCCAGGCACTTACACCAGGAGGACCAGAGGCCCGACTCTTTCCTAGAGCGTTTCTGCGGAGCCGAGCTCCAAGAGGTGTCTAGCCGAGAAAGCCATGTCCAGTTCAATGTGGGCAGCCAGGAGCCACCAGACAGAGGGAGAAGGTAAGGGAGAGGGGGCCACCTGTACCACATGGGGCTGGAAGTGCTTGCTGCTCCTGTGGGCCAGTGTGGATTAACCCAGCATGTGGCCTGGAACGTCGGTGCCCAGGTATTCCCTGAAGAAAGGGTCTGTTCTGGGGTTAGACTGCATGCTCTAAGCATCTCCATCAGACTTCAAGAAGCCCTGCAGGAGATGAAGCCCTTTAACCTGAGGCCCCAGCCTCAACTGAGCTCTGACCCTGTCCTCCGCAGAGCCCCCTAGCACCCCCTGCTGCTGGTGCCTTCAGAATCGCACCTGCAGGACGTTGGCCTCACCAATCTCTCCATCAAAGGACCCTCATCCTACACTGCACTGTGACCTCTCTTGCTAGAAAACTGAGGCTTTTGTACCACGAGCCTCGGGGAGTACCTACATAGTACCCACAATTTTATGGATGGGTATAGGTGCATTTTCTGGGGAAAAGATCTGAAGGTTGGTTAGAACTTTCAAGGGGAACCTTCCAACCCCTGGTTAGGTTGAGAACAATGAGGGGACGATAGGTGGGCCTGGGGGGGATGGGGAGAGTGTTTGCTTTTCATTAGGAGAAGGGTCTGCAGAACAAGGGCTCTGAGCACCTTGCCTGGCCCCCTACCCAGAGGGGAGCTTGTGGCTGGTGCTGTGGGGTGCAGGAACGAAGAGAAGTTTGCAGGGGCTAGACTGATATCCCCTGCTCCCCCGCCCCACACAGAGCTGCTGCCTCCCCTCTCCCTCCTCTCTAGTGCTCTTGAGAAGCACCCAGCTTCTGGTCAGTGGGAGACCACTGAGCCACCACGGATTGAATCAGGTGTCGATTAACAGCAGAAGGTCTCTTTAGGACCCTGTAGCAGTAGGAGAGGTAAGCCTGCGGGGGGAGCAGACCTCCTCTCAGCCTCACAAATGAGAGGACACTTGCTCAGAACCCACTTTAAGGGAAAGAGGGGCTTGAACAAGATCTCTAAGCTGAATTCTCTAGGTCATGTCAGGATTTAAAAGACATAAAAAGAAAGGTGAAAAGAAGCATGGTTGTTGCAGAACCGACAGTCCCTATGTAATTTGATAGAGAAAATGCTGTTTTTGAGCCAAAGGAACAGAAAGGCTCAGATGTGGCACCTCAAACAGGCAGAGAAAGCCCCTGGGGACTGAAGGCTCTGAAGCTTTGGGGAAAACAGGATGGATCTTCTCGGAGCTTCAGTTTTATTTCCAGATTGGGGTGGGGGGGTATATTTTTATTACAGGTTATGCAGTACATTGTGAAATGTGCGAGATACACAAGCATGCTTAAGATAAAATATGACAGTTCAAAGAAATGTCTTGCTAGTGACATTAGGAGGTCTGCAGGAGTCTTCCCTGCTGAGGAAGGCATGAGAATTGCTGGCTGCGAGGCAGAGGCCCAGTGGAGCAGCGTTTCCGGGCTACTGTTTCACACGAGTTTGGACAACAAACCCTTGGTCTGCTGGGCTGTGAGAAGGGTGCTGTGGAGGGCCTGAGCGCTGGGACATGTGCAGGTTCCCAGAGCTTAGCATCCTGTGAGGGAGCTCTAGGACCACAAGGCACACGTGCTGTTCACTGCTGAGCCAGAGAGGAGGGATGCAGGCCAAGGAAGAAGGGAACTTGGAGAAGCCGGGTAGGGCAAAGGTGGTGTGTGGCAGGGAGGTAGGGTGCAGGGAGCAGAGAAGGGGTAGGGAGGGAAGGAGGTTTGTTAGCAAGTCAACAAACTGGTTCAGTTCCTTGGCTTAACTGATCAAACTGTCTTCTCTGCAACTTGAGATTCATGGAGACGAACACTAGACTCTGTCCATTTCCCTGTGTGACCAAATAAGTGGAGGGTTGAGCTAGGACCCCATCAGGGCCAGGCCCCAACTTGCCACCAATGCCTGGTTAACTCACTGGAAGGTTCAGAGTGGGCAGGTGAATGCAATGGTGCAGGATGGGAGCAGAGTAGTCAGGGAGGCTTCCTGGTGGAAGAAGACCTTGAATTTCCAAGGCCAAGTCCTATTAGCAAAGCAAAGTATGCAGAAATGGGTCTTAGATCTCCTACGGGTTGGGCCCAATGAGATTATGGGCACAGGGGTGTGGCAAATACATGCCACTGCACCCCAGACACCTAAACTTTCCTTTGTAATAGCACAGCTTTGATTTCTTGGGGCATTTTCAGATGATAAATTAATCCCCAAAAAGCAATTAGAGCCACATTCTGAATGGAGGGAGGGAGGCATGGGCAGAAGTACCAAAAAAAGTATTTGGCTGGATGTTCGACATCAGAGGAGAGGTGCTTTGAGAGTCAGTCTGGAGTGTCCCAGGCACTGGCTTTGGCCCCCAGACCTCCTGTCCTGTGACTGGTCTGCAGTGACCACAGACAGGCAAGCCGCCCTCCAGCCCTGTGAGGCCAGGCTGGCTTTCTTAAACCAGCTGTCACACATGTGAACTGGCAGTTGAGCTCACAAGGATCACGCCTTTTCCTAAAGAACACCATCAAGAACTGCCCAGTCCAGCTTTAAATGAACATCGCTGGGAGCAAAACCAATCCCCGCCTTCTACAAGATTCTCACATAGATCTGGGTAGTGGGCCCTGAAGTTTTAAGGTGAATGTTGGGGACAGGGGTGGGGAGGATGGGCTGAACCCTGGGGCAGCTCTGCCCTCGGTCTATTTTTTGCCCTAAGAATCGGAAGCGACCCCTGTGATGGGGTGTCTGAGGGAGGGGCCCTGTGAGAACCTCATCCCTGCCCACCCTCTAAAAGCGCTGCTGCTGCTGCTAACTCTGTCCACCTTGGCCCAAGGCGCTCAGCCTCTTCCCCCAGAAGCACCCGAGGGCGGGCACCATGCTGGGTGGCCTACGTGCCCTCCGTAGCGTCTGGTGCACTGCCTGGCATGTGCTAAAACGCAAGAGGAATTGAGGCCAGGGTGCTGGATGGGATTCAAAGAGGCACTCCGCATTTATTCAGAATCCTCACGTTACCCAAGTGTCCATCCTCTCCTCTACTCTGAGGCATTCACCAGCACAAACTGGTCACACACACAAAAGAAGTTTGTCCCCAACGATAACAATTCCCTGTGTTAAAACTGCGTGGAAAGGCCCAGGAGACAGGGGATGGGAGTCCCAGAATAACTGCCGGAGGGCAAGGGGTCCCCAGCAAGTGGACCGAGTCCAGATTCTCTTTGCCTTCCCGCAGTGCCTGGCCCCTGGCCAGAAACAACACCAACACCTGCAACAACTCGGAGGAGGAGTGAGTACCTCTGCCCCCTCCCACTCCCCACCGCCGCCCTCCTCCTGTAGACACGCCAGCTGTGTCTCCCTCCTTAGTCCTGCTGCTTCTGCCACACCCCCCAGACCCTGCTAGAACCCTGCTCCTGGCATTGGAAACCCATCCCCATGGACAAACGTGGGGAGGGACCTATTCGGTGAGACTTCCTTGGGCAGGTCCTCTTTTCTGTGTCTTGCACTGTTCTTATTTATAAAGCGAAGGAGTTGGATGGGTAAACATTTTCAGTGCCAGCACCCTCTGTTGCTATGTATCTGAAGGTGCAAAGCTGGAGTCCCTTTACTGAGCAGTGGATCTTCTCCTTCATGATAAGAATGTACTTTTCATTCTATGTCCTCAAGCTCCTGTGTGCCAGGGGAACGCTCTTGTCTTAAGGCTAATTTGGGCCTCTTTGGAGGATGTGATCAGGATGTAATCAGTGGAAAAAGGAAATTTAAATATTTCCAGAGAACAACCTCTTGAAACCCTGGCCCACTGCAATTGTTTCCTACCACCTGATGCTGAGCTGGCAGAGAAGTTTGATGTGTGATTCTGGCAATGCCATCCAAAAGCCCAAACAGGGAGGGTGCATGTGGTGGGGCCATTTACATGTGTGAACACATGCACATGTGTGCCCCATTCTCCAGCCTTCCTTTATGGAACACCATGGGGATAAGTAGGGAAGGGGGGGGGGTCTCAGTTGGAGCCTAGGAGGACAATATCAGCAAGCAATGCCAATTTCTTGACTTCCAGTTGACAGAGAACTATGCCAAGGCTTTTTCTGATTATTTCCCTTTGTTCTGATAGAATTTTTGTTTCTGTTTTCCTCCTTGAACATTAGTTGCATTGGGTTTTTTGTTTTGTTTTTGTTGTCTTTTAAATTTATTTTTTAATTGAAATAAGTTTACAGTGTTGTGTTAATTTCTGGTATACAGCAGAGCGATTCAGTCTTATATATTTATATATTCTTTTTCAGACTCCTTTCCGTTGTGGTTTATCACAGGAGATTGATTATAGGTTCCTGTTCTATGCAGTTGTTCTTTATCCATGCTATATATAATAGTTTACATCTGCTAATCCCAAACTCTTAATCCATTTCTCCCTTGAAGTGAAAACAAGAAGGGCTTCCCAGGTGGCTCAGACAGTAATAATGCCTACAATGCAAGAAATCCAGGTTCAGCCCCTGGATCGGGAAGATCCCCCTGGAGAAGGGAATGGCAACCCATTTCAGCATTCTTGCCTGGAGAATTCCATGGACAGAGGAGCCTGGTGGGCTGCAGTCTATGGGGTCACAAAGAGTTGACCTGATCTCAAACTCCTAATGCATTCCTCCCCCTCAGTTGCATTTTGTTTACATAAATTGGGACATCAAATCCAGAGACCCAAATGTCAGAAAAACAAAATGATTTAATATGCAAAATGATAGCTGTTTCGAAATGCTTGATGTCAAGGCAAACCTGACATCAAACACCCTTGAAAGTCCTGCAGTTGAGTAAAGGCTCAGGATACTGGACTGGGCGGAGGTCCTGTGGGTGGGTCTCCAGGCTTCTCCGACCTGGGGCTAGGATGTGGGCAAGGATGGGGGTGGGTGCAGTTGGCTGCATCAGGCTCTGATAAATCTTTTCAGATGGGCTCATACCATGGGTCCAAGGACCAAAGGACAAAACAGGGAACTGTTCCCAAATGGGGCCACCTGGGCACAAAGATACAGAAGTAATTCTTATGGACACCTTCCCCCACTCTTCCACCACATTTATGGCATTTCGCTTAGTCCATGGGTTCTGAAATTTTCTTTCTCCTGATCAAATTGTTCTCAGTCAAAGCCACCATCGATTCGTAGCTCTGTGCAGGTCCCCTGGGTCAGTGCTGGTTGCATTCCGGGACACAGCTGGATGGCACGGGGTCTTCCCTAGGCCTCAGTAGGTTGGTAGCCAGAGGAAAGGCCAAAGCTTGTAACCCAGGCCACAAATCCTGAACAAGGGTGGCAGAGCCTGGTGTAATTAAACTCCCAGCAGGGCTCAGTGTGCCCAATAAGCTTGTGGGCAGCGCCCTCTGCTGGTGTTTTGGCATTAAGACTTAAGCTGCTGAAAGACCAGTAGATTCAGAACAGAGGATGGGGTGACTGACTGTCCTGGCTCTTCTCATTTACCAATTATAACTTTTTGTTTCTACTCTATTAATATGCTCATTGTCAAAAACTTGGGACACAGAAAAGCACCCATGAATGGCACACGCCCACAAAAGTATACTCTATGTTAATAATTGAACCCCAGTATCAGAGAAGCCCCTCTTCACATATCAGCAAATATACCTCCAAGTTTTCTCTAGGTCTATGTATTGAGAATATAGATGGGTAGATAAATACATACATACATACATACATGCTAAGTCGCTTCACTCATGTCTGACTCTTTGTGACCCCATGGACTGGCTCCCCGATTCTCCAGGCAAGAATACTGGCGTGGATTGCCTTTTCCCTCTCCAGGGGATCTTCCCAAACCAGGGATCAAACACGCGTCTCTTACAAATCCTGCATTGGCAGGCAGGTTCTTTACCGCTAGCACCACATACATGCAATACATTTAATATATATACTAGTTAAGAGCATTTGTATCCCAACTCAGCTACCTAAGAGCTTTGTGACCTTGGGCAAGTTACCTGACCTCTCTGTGCATCAGCTTCCTGCCATTACTATTATTGAAATCAGTAAGCTCGCTTCACCCCAACGTGCTGGAAAGATGAGTTTCCTGCACCACGCCCTCTCCTTCGGTCACTGCGGCCTGCCCTCTCCCCATGGTATATGAAAATTGCTAAGTGTCACCCTGTGTCATCCAGTGACAAGGCGAAAAAGGAGGAGAAAGAGAAAAAGGAAGAGAAAAAGGAGAACCCCAAGAAAGAGGAGTAAGTACGAAGAGAAACTGCCCCCAAAGAGGGGAAGTTCTGGGGTCACAGCACGCCCGGTCCCTCCCCAGGGAGGAGAGAGAGGCTGACTCCGTGGGGCCTCAGGGTCAGCCCTAGAGAGGGGGCTGCTTAGGGCTATGGAAAAGGACTTGGTCTCAGGCAGGGATCAGGCCTGCTGAGACCATGTGAGGGTTTCATTCTGCAGGGAAAGTTGGGGACCTCAGAGTGGGGCTTGTAGGTAGGCAGGGTGGTCTGCAGCCCTGGGTGGGCAGCTGGGGGCTTCCCTGGGAGCCTGCTCTGGTGCCCTCTTCTGGGGCGTTCTGTTTGCCCACCGTGTCATCTTCACAGGTGGGGTATGTGGAGCCCCTCTCCCGGGCACTAGAAAATACTATGTTCACAAACTAATTCAAACCCAGTGATGATGAGTGTTGGTGGTTGGGAATGTCCAAAGC
This sequence comes from Bison bison bison, assembly GCF_000754665.1. Lineage (NCBI taxonomy): Eukaryota > Metazoa > Chordata > Mammalia > Artiodactyla > Bovidae > Bison > Bison bison. The sequence continues at coordinate 4,344,599 of NW_011495064.1, forward strand.
CCTGTCAGTGAGAAACTGATCTTGCATTTGCTAAGTTGAGGTGCAACCAGAAAGGCAACCCAGGGTGTCCTCTGGGGTGCAGGAGCAGCTCTGCAGGCCTAGTGGGCATGGTGGGGAGTTGGCATGGGGGAGGAGACAGGTGGACCCAAAGAAAAGATCTCCAGTACCACCTATAAATTCTAACCCTCCGAAAATCCTGAAAATGAAAGCAGAAAGCACCCTAAGCTATTTCTTCCACTCAGTCTTGGCTGACATAACTGCAGTGATTCCCAGATTGGTGGTTTTCAGTGGGAGGCAGGACCCCAGTGCTCGGAAGTGAGGCTTTAGAACATCTGCACAAATGCATTTAGTGAAGTGGACAGAGCACCTTCCTAAAGGGGACCCCTGGGATCCCAAGGTCAGTCCAGAGAGGAGCTGCCTCAGAACCGCCTGGGGCGAGGGTCAAATGCACCTTTCCAGACCCCAGCCCGGGAGGGGTCTGGGAGGGCCTGGGAACTTGCATTTTCCCAAA
>NW_011495064.1:4345209-4384981 GCF_000754665.1 Bison bison bison
TTCCCAAAGCTTCCCTGAGGTGGTTCCAACATCACGGTGCTCCACTTTCCTCCCTGGCACTCTGGAGTGCGTGGATGATACCACAGGGCACGTGGGAATGTCATCACCATGGTTTTAGAGTTACCGTGGCTTCCTGGGGGCAGCAGAGAAGGCCCTCTACAGGGACACCCACATGACCCCTGCTGAGATTGATAGCACCCTATCTGGGAAGTCATCTCTTCTGCTGCAGCCCACAGCTGCCCTGGGGTCTGTAAGCTAGACCAGGTCTCTAAACCCCCACAGAGCTGCAGACTTCCAACACACTGTGCTGTTTGTGTGGGCGTTCCCAGGAAGAAGAAGGACAGCGTTGTGATGGACCCTTCCAGCAACATGTACTACCACTGGCTGACCGTCATCGCCGTGCCTGTCTTCTACAACTGGTGTCTGCTCGTGTGCAGGTAGCCGGGAGGGGCAGCTAGGGACAGAGCTCTGAGCGCCCTGTGGCTGCCCTCTGGCTGAGTGTGCCTCAGGCTCTCTGTCCACAGTCGCTCAGTAGTATCCGACTCTTTGTGACCCCATGGGCTGTAGCCCACCAGGCTCCTCTGTCCATGGAATTCTCCCTGCAAGAATACTGGAGTGGGCTGCCATGCCCCACTCGAGGGCTCTGTCCATAAGGAAGGGCTCAAAGAGGGAGCACCAGTAGGGACCTGTGTTTGAGATCACAGCAAAGGGCCTGGCACCCTGGAGCCTTCCTAATTGAGTCACAGGAGGAAGATGCAAGAGTGAGTTATTGCTCTCCTGAGGGGAAGTGGGAGGGGTGGGCCACTCCTGAGCTGACCTGCAGGACAGGGCTGTAGGTAACAGGTGGTGTTCTCCGCTGGCTGTGGGCTTTGGGCTTTCTTGTTTGTTTTCTATTAAATCTTATTGGCATATACTATATTTACAATGTTGTGTTACTTTCAGGGGTTCAGCAAAGTGAGTCTGTTACATATATACATATATCTACTGATTTTTAGTTTGTTTTCCTGTGTAAGTCATACACAGAGTTGCCTGAGCTATACTGTAAGTCTTTATTAGTTGTCTTATTAGTTATTTTATATATAGCAGTGTGTATATGTCAATCCCAGTCTGGACCAACCTCACCAACCAGGGGGCAGACACCAGAGGGGGCCTTTGGGCTTTCTGAGCCGTTTGGGATGCATGGTGAGCTACTATTTTGTGGGGGGAGATGTGACTTGTTCCATTGTTAATGTCTAGAAGTTGTTGTATCTTTGTTGGCATTTGGCCCCAGAAAGGGCAAGTTCTCAGCCCCTTCATCTGACTCTACCACTGAGGCCTGGAAAAACTGCCCCGGAAAAACTTCCCCAATGTGGGGAAGGGGCCATTATATCACTTACTGTCAAGAGGCAACAAGGCCCACTCTTTGGGGTCAGTCTCAGCTCTTCTTAGGAGCTCTGTGACCTCGAGGCAGAAAAGCTTCTGAGCGCCCGGGCCCCTCATCGAGGCCGGGGTGAGGTGCTGGGGTACAGCCCTGCAGGCCGGGCTGTTGGGGGGATGAATTGAGCCCAGTTTGTAGCACAGCGCTGCTGCCCACCCTGGGCCCTCCCCAACACGGCCCTTCTTGCACTTTTTTAGGGCCTGTTTCGATGAGCTCCAGTCCGAGCACCTGATGCTTTGGCTGGTCCTGGACTACTCAGCAGACATCCTCTATGGCATGGATATGCTGGTCCGAGCCCGGACAGGTGAGTGGGCCCGGGCCCCAGGTCCTAGATCCCACAGCATGCAGCAGTGGGAGTGTGGGGGTGTGGGCTGGGGCCTGTGGGCAGGTTCAGGGAGATCCAGAACAGTCGCCCTTGGGGTTCCTCTTCGTGGACAGTCAGAAGAGCCAGGGTATGTTACCCATGGCTTTCAGAGTAGGTGAAATATACAGAGAACTAAAATCTGAAATAGGACCTAGGAGGGTGTGATTTCCTTCAGATTAAGACAGCCCGTGAGCTGCGATCCTCTGCCAGAGTGCTTGTGCAGCAACAGAATACAAAGGATCTATAAGGAACTAAAAATAACTATCCCCATATGCAGACCACCTGAGCCACACCTCCAGCCCAACCCACAGGTCCACCCTCACCCCCACCCCCACCCCACTTAAGAAACCAGCCCCGCCTCTGGGAGCAAGCAAGGACTCCTGTGACTTGTCTCACTGCCTAGTGCTGCTGCTGCCCGAGCCCCAGTAAAGCCTTGCCTGAATTCCCGGTCTGGTCTCTCACCAGTTTCTGCTGATTAAAGAGTCCAAGGACTGCAGTCAGTAACAAAACCACCTCTAGCTGTGAGCCAGGCCTAAAGCTGCACCCATGCCTCAGTCTCCAAGCTGTGCATCCTTGAGGATCCTCTTTCTGATTTGCACAAAGACATCACATAAGCTGCCAGAGGCCCTGCTTGTCACTTCCAAGGTTTTTAAACTAAAAACTGTGCCGTGGTTGTGGATACAAACACCACCAGATCACCACACAACCTTGGGCAGCTTTATAATACACAAAGCATTCCAAGCACGTCTTGTTTTCTTGTGAGAACTGCTGCAGGAGACAAGAAGCGCGGGTGGGATTATCTCCATCTTACTGCTTTAGAAACCAGGGCCCAGAAGCGCTGAGTGACCCGGCCTGTGGGATCCTAACTCCCCGACCAGGGATGGAACCCACGTCACCTGCATTGGAAGGTGAAGTCTTAACCACTGGACTACCAGGGAGTTCCCACGGGCAAGATCATGCCCCATTAGTAACTGGTAAAGCCAATTTGCTAGGCCATGACCAGTGTTTTTAAAGTTGTTATTGTTAATATTTTCAAACATAGACAAAACTGAGAGAGCACTCTTAGGAATCCCCCTGTACCCTCATCCAGCTCCAACTGTTATCAACATTTTGCTAATTTTGGTTCATTTATCCTCCCATACCCTGTTCTTGGATGGAGGTTTTTTTAAAGTGAATCTCAGACAGTAACCAACCATGTTAGCATGTAGCTTTAACCAGGACCCATTCTTTAAAATATAACTTCCATTTATCTCTTAAAATTTAATAATCTTTCTTCACTACTATCAAATACCCAATCCACATTCAAATTTACCTAACTGATCTGTATTTTTAACTGAATAAAATAGATTAGATGATCTGATAGGAAATACCAGAGCACGTTTCCTGTAATAATATTGAGTATGGTTTTTGGAAATGGTTTCTGTTATGTATATGTAACACCACATCTTGTGTAGTCACAAGGTAAAATATCTTTCTCTGGGCCGTGACCATAAGCACGCAGCCTCTCTGATGGCCGCGTGGTCTGTCTTCTTCCTCAGGCTTCCTGGAGCAAGGCCTGATGGTCGTGGACGCCAGCCGGCTGTGGAAGCACTACACACAGACCTTGCACTTCAAGCTGGACGTGTTGTCCCTGGCCCCCACAGACCTGGCTTATTTTAAGCTGGGCATGAACTACCCAGAACTGAGGTTCAACCGCCTCCTGAAGTTGGCCCGGCTCTTCGAATTCTTTGACCGCACGGAGACAAGGACCAACTACCCCAACATGTTCAGGATCGGGAATTTGGTCTTGTACATCCTCATCATCATCCACTGGAACGCCTGCATCTACTTTGCCATTTCCAAGTTCATTGGTTTCGGGACCGACTCCTGGGTCTACCCAAACGTCTCCAACCCAGAGTATGGGCGCCTCTCCAGAAAGTACATTTATAGTCTCTACTGGTCCACCTTGACCCTGACCACCATTGGGGAGACCCCGCCCCCCGTAAAAGACGAGGAATATCTCTTTGTGGTCATCGACTTCCTGGTGGGCGTCCTGATTTTTGCCACCATCGTGGGCAACGTGGGCTCCATGATCTCAAACATGAACGCTTCACGGGCCGAGTTCCAGGCCAAGATCGATTCCATCAAGCAGTACATGCAGTTCCGCAAGGTGACCAAGGACTTGGAGACACGGGTGATCCGCTGGTTCGACTACCTGTGGGCCAACAAGAAGACAGTGGATGAGAAGGAGGTGCTCAAGAGCCTCCCCGACAAGCTGAAGGCCGAGATCGCCATCAACGTGCACCTGGACACCCTGAGGAAGGTCCGAATCTTCCAGGACTGCGAGGCGGGGCTGCTGGTGGAGCTGGTGCTGAAGCTGCGGCCGGCAGTGTTCAGCCCCGGGGACTACATCTGCAAGAAGGGGGACATTGGGAGGGAGATGTACATTATCAAGGAGGGCAAGCTGGCCGTGGTGGCCGAGGACGGCATCACCCAGTTCGTGGTCCTCGGCGATGGGAGTTATTTCGGGGAGATCAGCATCTTGAACATCAAGGGGAGCAAGTCCGGGAACCGCCGCACGGCCAACATCAGGAGCATTGGCTACTCGGACCTGTTCTGCCTCTCCAAGGACGACCTGATGGAGGCGCTCACCGAGTACCCCGAGGCCAAGAAGGCGCTGGAGGAGAAAGGGCGGCAGATCCTCATGAAGGACAACCTGATCGACGAGGAGCTGGCCAAGGCCGGGGCAGACCCCAAGGACATCGAGGAGAAGGTGGAGCACCTCGAGACCTCCCTGGACTCCCTGCAGACCAGGTTTGCGCGGCTCCTGGCTGAGTACAACGCCACCCAGATGAAGGTGAAGCAGCGGCTCAGCCAGTTGGAAAGCCAGGTGAAGATGGGCCTCCCGCCTGATGGCGATGCTCCGCAAACTGAGGCCAGTCAGCCCTGAAGACACAGGTGCCCTCTCCTGCCTCCCCGGGGCGGCGGTCAGTGCGACGCTGCGCCGCACGGGGCTCGGCCGGGACCGAATTCTAGCTTTCCCCACCCTCTGTGCGCTGCGTGGCCTTGGGAGAGAGCCTTGGTTTCCCTCATCTAGATAACGGGAGTCTTTATGTCTGTCCCAGTTAAGTGACAGGTTGCTGTGAGCTCCACAAGAAACGCTTCGTGAGGCAGGGTTTTGTTAAGTGTGAGATGTTTCTAGGCCAAGAGTATAAAAATGTGAGCACAGAAGTTGTTTTTTTTTTTTTTTAATCCGTGGGGAATATTTAGACTCCTGAACTTCATTTTTTTGTAAATGGGAGGTTATTTACTTACCCATCCCTCCTGCCCCTCACTCCACCACCTCCTGATGAGGGAATGATAACAGAAGCTGAGAGTACCGGTGGTAACTCGAATTGGATACATGAAACAGCTTGGGCATATTTCTGACTTGGGTATCTCCTCGTGTGCTCTTTGATGCCGTGACAGGCACAAAGAATGAAGCCAGGTCACCCCAGCTGAGGCCATTTCAAGTCTGAGAAGCAAATCCAGGTGCTCTGCCATCAACTCCTGTGAAACCAGAATCTGTTTCCTGGCAAAAACGAATCTCCATTAGGGAAAGGGACATCTCCTAACTCCCCAACAGGCTTCAAAGACAGGCTCTGTCCCAGTCCCTGAGTCGGAGCCCTGGGGCAGCCTGTTCTGGCCTGGAGGGGAGAGTCGTGTTGAGGGGAAGTTTCCCAGGTTGGAGGTCGGAATGGGGTCCTAAGGCAAACAGGCTGACCACTAGGACTTTCAAGAGACGAGACCGTTAGGCCATGTCTTTCCCTGCACCCTGGAACAGGAAGCCTCACTCTCCCTTGGAATTACATCTTGAGGCAAAGCTGTTAGACAAAAACGTGCAGAGTGTCGACCTGGCTCTTTTTGTTTAATCAGTATATAATATTACATTAAGATTTTAGAAGGTATCTATATAGATTTGGGTTCTATGACTGAATTATTACCTTAATGGTCCATTCTCTGCTTCATACACATTGTAAATTACCCAACTCTCCTGATGCAGAGAAGCCGTATATGCAGGCTTTCTGGCTCCCCTCTCCAATCTCATCTCCCTTTCTTCCTTCCTTCCTTCTCTTCTCTTCCTCCTCTTCTTCTTTCTTCCTATGCTCTTTTCTTCTCAGACAAGATGCCCCATGCCCTTTGGAAACCTTGACATCTCTGTGGTCTAAGTTATAATCCATGTGCTACATAACTGGGCCCTAATGTAGTTCATACAAAAGGTGCTGCCTTTTCAAGTATGCATTTTGGATTTACATGGGTCTGTTCTGGTTTCTACTATGGATCATTTGACCATTTTAACTTTTTAGAAGAAATTTCAAAGAACTATTAAAGAAAGATGTGATCCAAGCTCTTATCATCAGCACAATGTAACTAGCAACGTGTTACCAAAATGCACGTATTTTAAAAGCCTTAACTATTAATTTTGCCTACATTCATATTTACACAGGAAAAATAGAGACCTGGATTTAAAAAAACACTGAACGGCTCCTGCTTCATGTTTTATCATAAGGGAAAACTCACGTGGTCACATATCCTGGGGTATGCTTCCAGGGCAATGAGCCTGGCTTCCCCAAAGGAACGGGCACTGGTGAGCAGGTTTCACACAGGCACCGTGTGAGGGGATGTGTACAAAAATCAGGCACAGAAAGGCAGACAAGGCTGCGGCACTCGTCAGAGGGAGCAACTCCAAGCATTCGGTTACATAAAACATATGTCCCAGGCGGGATGCTAAGCCCATTGGCACTGTTTGCCCCAGGCCACCATGGGGGTGGTGGTGGGGCAGTCTAGGAAGGCATGGATGTTCAGGAAGCCAGGTAAGCATTTCCCCAGATTTGTCCAGTGCTTATGCCCAAGAAGTTTGGGTAATAAGTTAGAATATGGGCTTCGGTGTGAGGGGGTTGGGACTGCTCTTGTTCAAGTCACGACTGCCCCGCAGGCAGGTTATTTGACCTCACTATACCTGGCTTTCCTCACCCAAAAAATGGGAACTACGTTGCTCACCTTGCAGAGTTGTTGTGAACAAACTTTAAACTTATACAGTATAATGAGGATGGCCCTTCAACCTCTTGGGTGCAGAAAATGGCACATTATTGTCCTGGAGGAAGAAATGAACACAGTTTCATCTAGTTAGCCCTTGGGTGCTGAGGTTGCTGGGAAGTTGAGTCTTGGATTGTTTTTAGGACTTCCATTCACTGTCTTGGAACCTGAGAAAGGGCTTGTGGGCTCCCAGCCCAGCCCGTGTGCTGCCCCTGCAGGCAGGCCCTCCCTCTGCACCGGGTCCAGCACGGGGGTCCACACCGGGAGATAGCTTCTCTTTGTGCCTTCTCTGGGAATCTAAACTCATGGAGGGGTGTTTGTGTGTATGTGTTTGTGTGTGTATCTGTTGGTCTCAGGAAAAACAGTCTCCGAGACAAGAAAGGAAGAAAACACTGGTGAGCACCCCTCGACGTTCAGACTGATTGCAGGCTCCCTGGCAGAACCCTGGGGAGGGAGGAGCTGGTCAGACCTTGGATGAGCAGGCTGGAGCTTTGGGTCTGAGGAACCCAGCCTGGTAAAGGTTCCGATACCTCAAACTTGGGAAGTCCCAAAGCTTCTAGACCTCAAAGAACCACAATGAGCTGGGCACAGTATATCTTGGCAGTAACCAGTATAAAGAGCATCTGAAATTATTGGTAACTCAACTGGTTCAATATGAGAGAAGCCTGCTCCATCCCCCTGAAGCACTGGCCCTCAAATATCTGCTGCTACCAACGCCCTAAGTTAGGCAGGGCCAGAGACCTATTGTAACTTTGTTAAGCAAACTCTGGTCTCTCTAGAACCCTTCTGCCAGAGTTCTGTTAAATGGAAGCCAAGGCAGCTTCCTTTTCTGGGTCTGGGAGCCCAGAAAATACCCCAAGGAAGTAAATGCAAAATGAAAATCGTGAGGAATAAAATGGAGAAGAAAAATGCTTTTCTGAATTGCAGGGAGTGATTTTGCCTAGTAAAGTTGACAACTCATATCTGTGATGTGGCAACCCTATTTCTGGCTCCATATTATAGGAAAGCTTCCATGTGTGTATACCCAGAGACATACACAAATGTTTACTGCAGCATTATTTTAATTAAAAAAAAACGAAAATAACTGAAATACCAGAATCTAAGAACACCCTTGTAGCCCACAGTTATTACATGAGGGAGGGTGGGGAGCCTCTCTCCTTTTAATTAAAACTGGAAACATCCTGCAATCTCAGTCCTAAACTATGCCTTGGGACTGATTCATGGATCCAGACCTCAGGTATGGACCAAGACCTGACCTTAGTCGTGGATGATGTGTCTGCACCTTGGATCTTAACAGAGATGTTGGACATGGATCTTGGATCTACACGTGTCTACTTTTTTCGACATGATGGTGGAAATGAAAGGGTCAGGAGAAGGTTGGAGTGCGGGTGATGGCAATTGTAACCTTGAGAGTGAGACTGAGGGTGTCAGGGTGAATGAATAGAAGCTGATGAGTCTGGGCGAGAGGAGGTGAGACTGAGGTGTGGAGTAGGAGTGAACGCAACGCAGGAGTGAGGGTCAGCCTGAGGGGGAGAGTGAAGCTGGACCTGACAGTGAGCGTGACATGGAGCTTGAGGACGAGGACTAGGGTGAGAGTGAAGATGAGGGACGCGGTGACTGAGTCCTGAGCCTAGACCTGGACCTCGAGCCTACACTTGGACAGCGGACCTCCATCTCCGACCTGGATTTGTCCAAGTCCTTACAGTCCACTAGACCAGCCAGCGGCCAAGACAGAAGAAAGCTAACATTATTCATTGTTATAATTGTGTTTTCTTCATCCAACCCAGTGAGAATTATGGCTTCAATGTTAAAAATGATTAGTATTTTAACTGTCAGTCCATTTTGAGGTCCTGGGTCCTGGGTATTGATTTCTCCCCACATCCCCAACATTCTATATTGAAAATTTTCAAACATGTAGCAAAATAGAAATAATTATGTGGTTAAACAACAATATATCCACCACCTAGATTCTACCATTTATATTTTACTGTACTTATTACTGTCCATCTATCCATTCTTCTATCTGTCCATTAATGTGCCTAATTTAAAAATACATTTCAGAGTAAATTGCGGCTGCCATTATTCCTCCCAAATCCTTCAACATGTGTATCATTAGAGTTTTGTGCTTACAGGTTTTTTTGTACTACTGAGACAAAATGCACATGTGAACTATGAGGTACACAGTAAGTGCATGTCCTCTGAGCGCTGAGCATTGTATACCCTGCAACCGATGTAGAACATTAACAACACTCTGGAAAGTTCCACATTCTCCTTCTCAGGCAAGCTCCATTCCGCTCTCAGAGGCAACCACCCTTCTGAGTTTTTTCCATCATAGACTGATGGTTTTTGAAAATAACAGAGACTTCCCTGGCGGCCCAGTGGCTGAGACTTCTTCCAATGAGGGGGTGTGGGTTCAATCTTTGGTCGAGGAGCTAAGCTCTCACATGCCACTTGGTCAATAAACCAAAATATGAAACAGAAACAATACTGTAATAAATTCAATAGTGACTTTAAAAATGGTGTATGTCAAAAAAAAAGCTTAAAAATAATAAAAATATCTAACAAAAGTTTTATACTAACCTTTTATAATATATGGAGCCCATGTATCAGTGGTCATGGCTCTGAGTGGCTTTTTGTGAATGGTGATGGGAAGTGATACACAGGACGGCTCGGGCCCTAATGGCTCAGTAAGAGGATCTTGCATTGCTGATGTTGTTGTTCAGTCACTCAGTCGTGTCCGACTCTTTGCAAACACATGGACTGCAGCACGCCAGGCTTTCCTGTCCTTCACTGTTTCCTGGAGTTTGCTCAAACTCCTGTCCATTGAGTCAGTGATGCCATCCAACCATCTCATCCTCTGTCGTCCCCTTTTCCTCCTGCCTTCAATCTTTCCCAGCATCAGGGCCTTTTCCAAAGAGTCCACTCTTTGCATCAGGTGTATTGGAGTTTCAGCTTCAGCATCAGTCCTTCCAATGATTATTTAGGACTGATCTCCTTTAGGATGGACTGGTTGGATCTCCTTGCAGTCCAAGGGACTCTCAAGACTCTTCTCCAATACCACAGTTCAAAAGCATCAATTCTACCATGCTCAGCTTTCTTTATAGTCCAGCTCTCACATCCATACATGACTACTGGAAAAACCATAGCTTTGACTAGACAGACCTTTGTCGGCTAAGTAATGTCTCTGCTTTTTAACATGCTGTCTAGGTTTGTCATAGCTTTTCTTCCAAGGAGCAAGCATCTTTTTAATTTCATGGTTTCAGTCTCCATTCACAGCGATTTTGGAGCCCAAGAAAATAAAGTCTTCCATTGTTTCCCCATCTATTTGCCATTAAGTGATGGAAACAGGTGCTGTGATCTTAGTTTTTTGAATGTTGAGTGTCAAGCCAGCTTTTTCACTCTCCTCTTTCACCTTCATCAAGAGGCTCTTCAGTGCCTCTTTGCTTTCTGCGTTAGGGAGATATCATCTGCATATCTGAGTTTATTGGTATATCTCCCAGAATCTTGATTCCAGCTTCATCCAGCCTGGCATTTCGCATGATGTACTCTGCATATAAGTTAAATAAGCAGGGTGACGATATACAACCTTGACGTACTCCTTTCCCAATTTGGTATCAGTCTGCTGTTCCATGTCTGATTCTAACTGTTGCTTCTTGACCTGCATACAGATTTCTCAGGAAGCAGGTAAGGTGGTCTGATATTTCCATCTCCTTAAAGAATTTTCCACATTTTGTTGTGATCCACAGAGTCAAAGGCTTTAGCGTAGTGAATGAAGCAGAAGTAGATATTTTTCTGAAATTCTTTTGCTTTTTCTATGATCCAACGGCTTTGCTGATGAGTGCCCCAGAATCCAGGAATGGGAGCTGGCTTAGGACCAGAAAGTACCAATTCGCCTTGGGCAGGCATCGAGCTGGTATTTCACAGACCCAGGCTCTAGTCAGCTAAGCTGACAGGAAGAGACTTAGAGACATGTGCATTAATACTCCCTGACATGTGGAAGGCACCTGCTTGGTGTCTGGTACAATGCATTTTTCTATTCAACACTTGGAGGCAAGTATTAGAATCTCCCTCCTGCAAATTTGGAAACTAAGACTCAGAAAATGTAAATGTCACACCTGGTGTCAAATCAATTGAGATAGAGAAAAAAGCACCAAATGTTAATTAGTGAATACATCAGAGGATAAACATTTTTTAGTATATATTTTGTGGTCAATTTTGGATTCATGGATTTTTTTCTTAGCAGTGATAGCATGCCTGCTAACAAAAATAAAGTTAAATGCAGCCCAACAAAAACCGGAACTAAAGAGAGCCTCACAATCTCTTAATGATTTACTAGGATAATCACAGCATAGAAGAAAGACATTTACCTGGATTTAAAATTTTTCCTTGACCCAGTCGTTGGATGAGTCTGTAGCTCGGTGGTTCTCACCCTCATCCTCACTAAGAACAAGGAAAAGAACATTTTCTTACATAACCACAATGCAGTTATCAAAAGCAGGAAGTTTAACACTGATTTAAAGATTTTATCTAATCTGTGATCTGTCTTCACATTTCACTGAGTCCCAAGAAGCTCTACTTTTTCCTGGTCCACGATCTAATCCAGACTCACAAACTGTGTTTATCATCACATCTCCGTAGCATCCTTTCATCTGGAACATTTGGCTCCCTACTCTTCTTTGGTCTTTTGCTCTTTTTTGAAGAAGCCGATTATTTTGCAGAATTTCCCTCCATTTGTGTTTCTCAGATGTCCCACGTATTTAGATTTAGGTTGTGCAATTTTGTGTCCTAAGATTTAAATGGCTAAAGGTTGAACATCAAATAGGACTCTGAGCACCCAAAGAAAATAGAAAACACTAAGTCACATGACTTATCGGAAACCAAGAAAATATGCCATTCTTATTCAAGAGGCTCACACATTTAGCATTTTCATACATTCTGTGTGAGTGGCCTCAGAACCACTCTCAGGGTGTGTGCCCACCTCCGGCCTGAAAGAGCACATTTTCCCAGCCTTTCCAGAGGTGAGCGAGGTCAGTCTTTAATCACCCATGATTCCACTATTCATTTCCTATTTGGTGAATGAGTTTTTATTCTCTTTGTTCCTTTTGCTACTGAGGTTTCATCTCAGTACCTCCTACACTAAATTCCATTCTGATAGATAGCTGGTCTTTTTTTTTTTTTTCTTACCAGTGTATACCCAGCAAAGGACCAAGCATAATAATAGGTGTTCTATAAATATGTGCTGAATAGTTAAGGGATTAATCTCCTTAGGGTAAATTCCTGGAGGCAGAATCAGTGAGTCAAAGTGTAGGAATTCTCAAAAAGACTTTTGATACACATTAAGTTGCTCTCCCAAAAGTTTCTATCTTTTTACAGTGTATAAAAGTAGCTGTGTATTATCATCATATTTGTTCTTTATCAGACTAATAGTTGGGAAATTACCTTACTTTAACGTGATTTAGTTCACTATAAATATAACGAGTGTTTATATAATAATTGGTTATTTATGATTCTTTTAAAACCCCTGTTTATAATTCTTCCTATATATCTGCTTTGCGTCTCTTTCATATTCATCTCTGAGAAGATGTTAGGAAAACAAATTGGTGTTCCTTTGTCAACATGTGATACAAGTTTCCCTCGACTTAGTTTTTGTTCACAAAGATTTCTATATTTTTATGTTGTTGAAGTTATCAATGTCTTATCTGTTTTGGCCTGTATGTCACAGTTAAGTCTTTTCATTCAGAATATAGAAATATCCACCCATGTATACACCTCTAGAATTTTTGTGGCTTCATTTCTTATATCTGAATCTTTTCTCCATTTAGAAAGAATTCATTTTACAAGGAGTTAAATGAGGTTGGGATCTGGAAATTCCAGACAAATGTTTTGTTGTGGATAAGACACACATGGGAAGTATCTTAAATGTAGAGTTTGATACATAGTTACATGTGGACATGAACTCACATGCATAGAACAGCTCCAGCATCCTGGGAGGCCCCCTTGGGCCCCTTCCCAGTCAGTAGAACTCCCTGAAAGATAACCATTTGACTTCTGTCACTAGAGATTAGTTTTGTCTGTTCTCAGACTTCATATAAATGGAACCACACGGTATTTTCTTTTTGTAGCTGACTTTCCTTGTTCAACACAAAGTTATCAAAACTCATCCATGGTGTATGTGTAGCTGTAGTCCATATTCTCCTTGCTGTCTACTATTTCATTGAGTGAACACAGCATGATTTACTTATCCATTCTTGTATTCATGGGGATTGGGGCTGTTTCTTCTTGGCCACAATGAGTAACATTGCTATGAACGTTGTTGGGGGTGGATGTACGCACTCATTTCTGTTTGACATATATACCTATGGATCATATGTTTTTTTATCTCTCTAACTGCCCTCTGCATGCAGGCTAGGATTGTGTTAGGTCCAGCATGCCAGTATCTCAGCTTACTCTGGCTGAGAATCAGAGGAAACAGTTGGCTTACTTTAAGTGTTCAGGGCTCTGCCACATATGGTTGCTCTAGTTGTGAAAGTTGCTCAGTCATGTTCACTCCTTGCGACCCCATGGACTATACAGTCCAGTATTCTCCAGGCCAGAATACTGGAATTGGCAGCTGTTGCCTATCCCACTCCAGTACTCTTGCCTGGAAAATCCCATGGACGGAGGAGCCTGGTAGGCTCCAGCCCATGGGGTCGCTAAGAGTCAGGCACGACTCAGCGACTTTACTTTCACTTTTCACTTCTATGCATTGGAGAAGGAAATGGCAACCCACTCCAGTATTCTTGCCTGGAGAATCCCAGGGACGGGGGAGCCTGGTGGGAGTCTATGGGGTCACACAGAGTCGAACACGACTAAAGCGACTTAGCAGCAGCAGCAGCCTTCTCCAGGGGATCTTCCCAGCCCAGGGATTAAACCCAGGTCTCCAGCATTGCAGGCGGATTCTTTACCATCTGAGCCACCAGGAAGGCCCAAGAATACTGAAGTGGGTAGCCTATCCCTTCTCCAGCGAATCTTCCCGACCCAGGAATCGAACCGGGGTCTCTTGCATTGCAGGCGGATTCTTTACCAGCTGAGCTCTCAGGGAAGCCCCACTACCCAAAAGTGTCCCTCCTAAAGAGGCATCTTGCCTTGTTAGAATCACAGACTTTTGTATTTATTGTGATGGATTTCCTGCAGATGGCAGTAGAGGGTCTTGTTCTAATATAGTAAGTGTAGTATGACAATTCCCCAGCAGGGGGAGCTAAAGAGTCTTCTCTGGACAAGACAGCTGTGTGTCCTTCCCTTCCGAGTAACAGAGATGTGAGCTCTTACTATTTTTGATTCCGACAAGAGTGTTGCCGCATACTTGCAGCAATAGTTTACCTGATTCGTTTCTGAGTTCTTTTGTATATATTTATATACAAAATCTTAGCCAACGTCACTTGTCAGGAGAAAGCTTCTCCTTAACGTTTGCAATGCCACAAGAAAGCTGATAAAAGGAGTGATCATTTTTATAGAAAAGAGATAAAGGACACACCAGCATTAAAACTGACAAGGCATTTTGCTTCCATGAAAGCTATATGTGTATCTGTTTCAAAATTAATTTATCTGAGTGATTTTGAGTTCCCAACTCATTAACAATTCAAATTTTCTTTGATAACTTCATGTCTTTTTTATTTAAAAAAAAATTTCGCTGGGACTCTGTGGTGGTCCAGTGGTTGAAAATTCCCCGGCCAATACAGGGGACACAGGTTCAATCTCTGGACCAGGAAGATCCCACGTGCCACGGAGCGACTAAGCTGGTGGGCCACAACTACTGAGCCCACTCCCCTGGAGCCCACGCTCCCAACAAAAGAAACCACCACGCTGGGAAGCCCACGCACCACAGCAAGAGAGCACCCCACTGCTCTCTGCAACAGCCCTTAGGCAGCACCAAAGATGCAATGCAGTCCAAAATAAATAATTGTAAAAAAATAAAAATTGAATTTTCTTTACTGAAGTATAGTTGGTTACAATGTTGTGGTTCTGGTGTACAGCAAAGTGATTCAAATATAGAGAGAGAGATATAAATGTATCGTTTTCCATTCTTTTCCATCTAGGTTATTGTAGGACACTGAATGTAGTTCCCTGTGCTACACAGTAGGGCCTTTTTATTTTTCTATTTTATACATCGTAGTGTGTATCTGTTAATCCCAAGCTTCTGATGTATTTCCCCCCCAGCCTCCCCCTTTGGTAACCCTGTGTTTGATTCCTACGTCTGGGAATCTGTTTCTGTTTTGTAAATAAGTTCATTTGCGTCACACTTTAGGTTCCTCATGTAAGTGATGCCATATGATCCTTGTCTTTGTCTGACTTACTTCCCTCAGTATGATAATCTCTAGGATGGTCGCAACAACCCTCCGTTGTTGCTGCAAATGGCGTTATTTCATTCTTGTGTTTTTGCTGAGTACTATTCCATTGTGTACATATGCCGCATCTTCTCTATCCGTTTGCCTGTCAGTAGACACTTAGCTTCCACGTCTTGGCTGTTGTAAATAGTGCTGCTAAGAACATTGGGGTGCATGTACCTTTTCGAATTAGAGATTTTAGAATTAGACATACACCTAGGAGTAGGATTGCTGAATGATATGATAACTCCATTCTTAGTTTTCTAAGGAACATTCATGATGTTCTACATAGCAGTGACACCATTTTACATTCCCACCAACAGTGTAGGCTGTTGCTGTTGCTGCTAAGTCGCTTCAGTCGTGTCCGACCCTGTGCGACCCCATAGACGGCAGCCCACCAGGCTCCCCCATCCCTGGGATTCTCCAGGCAAGAACACTAGAGTGGGTTGCCATTTCCTCCTCCAATGCATGAAAGTGAAAAGTGAAAGTGAAGCCATTCAGTCGTGTCTGACTCTTAGCGACCCCATGGACTGCAGCCTCCCAGGCTCCTCCGTCCATGGGATTTTCCAGGCAAGAGTACCAGAGTGGGGTGAACAGTGTAGGAAGGTTCCCTTTTCTCTACACCCTCTCCTGCATTTAGAATTTGTGCCATTCTGACCAGTGAGAGGTGTTACCTCATTGTAGTTTTGATTTTCCTTTCTCTAATAAATAGATAGTGGTATCGAGCATCTTTTCATGTGCCTGTTGACCATCTGTATGTCTTTTTTAGAGAAATGTCTATTTAGGCTTTCTGCACATTTGGGGGGGGGGCTTGTGGGTTTTTGTTGTCATTATTGAATTGTTTGAGCTGTTTGTATATTTTGGAAATTAAGTCCTTGCTGGCCACATCATGTGCAAATATTTTCTCCCAGTCTATAGGTTGTCTTTTTGTTTTGTTACTGGTTTCCTGTGCTGTGCAAAAGCTTATGTTTTATTAGGTTCCATTTGTTTATTTTTGCTTATATTTCTTTTGCCTTAGGAGACCGACCTAAGAAAACATTGCTACGATTTATGTCAGAGAATATTTTGCCTATGTTCTTTCCTATGAGTGTTATGGTGTCATATTTAAAGTCTTTAAGCCATTCTGAGCTTATTTTTGTGTGTGGTATGGGGGAGTGTTTTCTAACTTTACTGATTTACAAGCAGCTATCTAGTTTTCCCAACACCCCTTGCTGAAGAGACTCTCTTCTCCATTGTATACTCTTGCCCCTTTTGTTGAAGATTAATTGACTGTAGCTGTGTGACTTTATCTCTGGCTTTCTGTTCTGTCCCATTAACCCCTATGTCTGTTTTTGTGCTAATACCATGCTGCTTTGATTACTGTGGCTTTGCAGTATTGTCTGAGGTCTGGGAGGGTTGTGCCTCCTGCTTTGTTCTTTTTTCTCAGGAATGCTTTGGCAATTCTGGATTTTTTGTGGTTCCATGTAAATTTTATGATTACTTGTTTCAGTTCTGTGAAAAATGTCATGGGTAATTTAATAGTGTGTGCATGTGTGCACACTCAGTTGTGTCTGATTCTTTGTGACCCCATGGACTGTAGCCTGCCAGGCTCCTTTGTCCATGGAATTTTCTAGGCAAGAATACTGGAGTGGTTTGCCATTTTCTTCTTGCATTAAATCCGTACATTGCTTTGGGTAATATGGTCATTTTAAGGATATTAATTCTTCCAATCCAAGAGCATGGTATATCTTTCCATTTCTTTTAGTCATCTTCAATTTCCTTAATCAATGTTTTATCGTTCTCAGCATATAAGTCTTTCATCTCTTTGGTCAGGCGTATAGTTTTCAATAATGGCCTTATGTTTGTTACAATTGTTGAGAGAGAAACAAAAAAAATCTATTAACTGAAAAAAGTGTTTGCCTTGTCCTGGCACGTTGGCCAAGCTGCTCACACTCTGAGATGCTCTTGGGATCCCTGCCCACTTCAGCAGCAGAAGGACAGGCAGAGTTTCCCACACCATTCAGAGTGCTCCCCTCCTCCCCTCTCTCCTCTTTAGCCCCAAACTCAGTTGGATTTGCAGAAGTTTAATGAGCAAATGCTACAGCTTCACCATGTTTCTGGATGTTTTGTTGAGAAAGGCTACTGTGTTCAGGGCCCCAGGGCCGCAGTGGTCAGGTAATGCTGCTGCCAACAGGATGACATCGCAGCTACCGCATCTCTCTGCACTGGGCTTCCCCCGTGGCTTAGCAGTAAAGAATCCGCCACAGGAGATGCAAGTTTGATTTCTGGGTTAGGAAGATCTCCTGGAGGAGGGCATGGCAACCCACTCCAGTATTCCTCCCTGGAGAATCCCATGGACAGAGGAGCCTGGTGGGCAAATAGTCGGACATGACTGAAACAGCTTAGCACACACTGGGGCAGAGCCAGGGGGTGGGGTCAGCCAGTCTCCAAGGCCCCTCCACCTCTGCCCGTCTCTGATCCTGCCGGTAGGAAAAAGGGAGACTGTGGCCCTCTTGTTTCGTATGTGGCCTGGGTCCTTTGATTACTATTGCCAGGACAATTAAAATGGACCTTATGTTTCCAGAAAACATTGAAAACACAGTTATCAGGGATGGAAACAGGAACTGTAAATGGTTGACTCTAAGTTATCAGTGGCATCTGGGGCAGGACAGCTCCGTCCTGTGTTCAGAGCAGAACAGCGAGGACATCTGGCCCTTCCCCCGCCCGCACACAGAGCTTTTGGCACCCGCAGTCGCCTTGACAGGCCAACGCCCTTTCCAGACACCTCCGAGTCCCCACCCTGGGGGGCGGGGCTGGGCAAGAACTACTGAAATTTTTTAAAATTCTTTTTGGTGGAAAGTTGTGTTTGCTAACTATAGGTTAAGTTAGATTTATGTTGTATCACACAGAGTTCAGTCCTGGTACAAATTCACTTTTGTTCTCTACAAGCTATTCAGTAATTCAGGTCAAACACACAAGTAATACCATTTTCATCGAAAAGCTCCCTGTTTAGAAAATGTGCTCACCTTTAGATCAAGGCCCACTTGTTTTGGGCAAAAGGCAAATTTAAAGGGTTCCTAAACCCTTTAGGAGAAGGGAGGAGAGGCTGCTGAGGGAGCCCACATTTCTTGTCTGGCCTCCCTTCCCCAGCCCGACCCCTCCTTGGCCACGTTTAGTGCCACATCCTCCTAACTGCCCTCACCCACAGCACTCCCGCCGCCACCAGTGGTGCAAGGCTGGGGTTGCATATCTTCCCAAGGCAGACAGTGGGTGATGGGTGGAGGGTAGAGAGGACAGATCCTGACTGCAGCAGAGGAGAGAAAGTCTTGTCATCCTGATGGAATTCTGGTTTCATTTTCTAATAGAAACATTGTTTTAATGTCAGTGAAATAGAAATCTATAGGCTCCCTGGAAACTTTATCTCCATTTGTAACATTGATTCTCTAGCAAAAGAAACCTAATCCTAATTCTAAATAACTTTCCAATCTTTTCTTCTTGGCAACTCTTTATAGGTTTTATTTGTAGGAGGGGCAGTGAAAAAGAAGATGCTTGCAGTGAATGATTCTCATTTTCTTCCCCTTAGCCAGAGAAATTTGTACAGGAAGGAGTTTTTCAATGTACCCAGAAGCAGCTTACACAGTCTTCAATGAATGGGATGGTTCTACTTTTAGGACCTGGGAGCTCACGTGTACACATTCAGTTCCCTAGGTGAGTCACCAGCTTTTTCAGTTTGTTCTTTGGGCTCAGAAGCATGTAGCAACAAACCGCCAACAAATGTGGAGGGGAAAGTCATCGCTCTGTGCCTCTCTGCCCCCTTTACTGTCTCTCCACACTGGATAAGAAGCCAGCACCATTCCATACCAGGATTCTGGGCGCTGCCCTCCAGCGCGTTTTCTGGGCCAGTTTGTAGCTCAGGGCAGCAAACCGAAGCAGCTATTCAACTAAGTGACAAGAGGCTGCTGCCTGCATTTGCCTGGAGCTGGGCCTCTGCACCCTCCCCTCCTCTGTGGCTAGAGATGCTGGAGCCACTGAAATAAGGGTGAAAACTCTAGTTCACCCTTATTTCAGGCCACCAGCATCACTTCTTCATTCATTCTACATCTTATAATGCTAGAACATAAAAGTTTAGAGTGGCTCGAGATGAAGTAGGATAGCCAGGCAAGGGCTTCCTCACCTTATTTCTTGGACATCTCCCTTCTCCCAAACATTAAAGGTGGTGATGCTCACTGTGGGATAGGAAGTCATCCCCCTCTGCCAATGTTATCTCCTGAAGATTCATATGCCAAGGAGTTTTGAACTTTACCTGAGGCAGTAAAGAGACACTGGAGGGTTGAGCTGCCTCCTAAATAAACCCCTGTTATGTGGGAGTTGGATTTGGAGGCCCAGAGAGGGGAGTTGTCCAGGCTGGGGGAGGAGTCTAGGCTGGGGAAGGGGATGGCAAGCTGAACAGTAGAGAAGTAGAGACAGAATCAAGAAACAGTTAAGAGGTCAAGTAGTCAGCGGTATTTTAAAGCCTGGAAGGCATAACCATTTTTGAAGGAGAAAGAAGACTTGCCTGTGAAACCTTCAGGGAACTGAGACAAGAAAGTAAGTAGTCAGGATATGGTAAAAGTCAGCGATGGAAATTCAACAATGTGATTGATGATGCCACACCCTGAAGAATTGTGAAGTGGGCATTGAATTTGGTAACAAGAAGGACATTGGTGACCTTGGCAAGTTCTCTTGTGCTAGTTCATTCTGTCTTTCATTCTAGAAGAGGCAGTCACTATGACAGCCAAATGTGGAGAGATACACGCGTAAATCCTTAACGCCACCGTCTGCTGGTAGAATTGGAAAGATCCTTTTGTTACTTGCTTATCTGTACCATCCAACTTTTTCTAACCCACAAGCATGTACTACTTTTGTTATTATTTATGAAAAAAAAGAAAAGAGACAAGAAAGAGGCAGATCCCCAGGCCAGGTAAGCAGCTTTCATATTTCAATGCCTGTCTTGGCCAGAGAGGACCCTACACATCTAATATTCTTTAATCCTCCAAGTCTTCTGTTTTAACACTCTGCTGTAAGGTTGTATTTGCTAAACCACATCAGGAATATAGAGACTATCTAAGTAGGTAAACATGAATGAAACCATTAAAATTAAAATGATGGACTATTTTTTCTATATGCAAGAATTTGATGATGCATGGATTTCAGAGAAACACAACAAAGCAAAATTTTTGGTAGAAAAAAAATACACATCCATGGCATTATACTTCAAAAGTTGCCTGTCCCCAAGACAAAGCAGTTATACAGAAACCAGACTTTGTATCTAGCAATTGCTATACTGTGGCAATTGTAATCCAGAAGACTCTAATGTCAGTGATCTTGAATATAACCATGTGTTTGGCTCCCCAACCTGGGAAATGATGCTTCAGATACTGAAGAGCATCTGTCTTGAAAGAGTAGGTTACAAAAACTTCAAAATTCTTTTGACAATTCCTTCAAAACAATCTGAGTTCTGTTTCACTAAGGCAAGGATCTTAAAATGGGAATTCCAAGATGGTCTTTGGAAATTTTTGAAATTTCAGATATACTTTCAAATATTAAGATTAAACTTTGGTCAATACATTAATAGATATATCGCCAATGAAACTGCCTAAGAGTAGACGGTTACAAATGACACATTATAAATCATCTGGGTGGTATTTCCCCCATGCGACTGGTAAAGCCACTGAAGGAAGACGATCATGGCTGCTGGCAGCAGTGGTTAACCCTAGACCCAGATGAAGTGTTGGCTTTGACAGAATTATTTCATTCTTCCATTTAATTCAGGTGGGTATGCGAGGTGCATGCTGTTAACAGACATAAGTGTTGACAGACTTGGCAATGTTGGACTCTTCTGTGGTTTAAGTACAGCCTGTATCTTTCCTAAATGGATTAGAGGAGAAGTTATGTGTGTGTGATTATAGAGTTTAGGTGAATAATCAGGGAAGCCAGGGATCCAGAGGGCACGGCTGTCAGTACTTGGAGTGATTTTCCAGGGAAAGGTTAGGCTGAACTGTGTGCAAGCCCATACCCAGGAGATCCACCCAGGCCTCAGAGACAGAACAGGTCAGAGTGGGGGGGACAGGGCTTCTCTGGTGGCTCAGCTGCAGAAGAATCTGCCTGCAATGCAAGAGTGGGAGGGAACAGCTCTTTTCTGTGCAAACGTCAGCCTTCAGTGCTGGCAGCAAGGTGTGGCTTGGCCTTTTTAGCGCACTGCAGTAATCAAGATGCCAAAGCAAGAATGTGGTTGGAACCATTTGTAGAATTTAAGATGCAATGACTGATGATAAATAAACTCCTAGGTATTTGACCCTCTGGGTGGGTGGCTTTTGATGATGGTCACCGTCTCTCCTTCCTCGTCTCTATGGTGATGTCTTGGTGAGGGCGCCCTGACAGACACCAAGGCCTCACTGTGCCTCTCTTGCAGAGTCAGGCTGACGAGGGAACCAGTTGTGGCCAGAGAAGTGTGAGCGGAAGTAGCGTGTCTGCTACCCCACGCTTTCCTCCTCCTCCGCCCCGTGACCCGCAGGCCTCATGGTGCAGAGCCTGTGCCTCCAAGCCCACGAGACTGTGATACAAGAGATAGGCCTTCACTGTGTGAAGCCAGTGACATTTGGGTTTATGTGTAATATTTTATAACGTCTGCCTTTGAATCAGGAAGGAAGCACTGTATTTCCTGTGCCAGCAAGTCGGGGTTCTATTTCTATAAAACTCATTTCCAAGCCTACCTCCTGGCCCGCGATGCTCCTGAGGGTGCTGTCTTCATCCCCAGATTCCCGCAGTGCCATTCTGCTGGTGCTAACAGAGGCAGCCGTCGGCCCAGAGGCACATCTGTTATCTCCCCATCTTTGGGATGGCTAAGAGTGAACTCAGCTTTAGAAGAGATTGAGGGAGGGGGAAGTGGCTGTCACTATTCCCATTGTCAGATGGGGAACAAAGGCTGAGCAAGATGAAATCACTTGTTTAGAGCACACAGCTAGGAAAGCGGGCAGGCTTCCGGAAGCCCATATTTTAACCACTTATGCTAAACTACACCCTAGGAGTTGGGTCAGCTTGACCAGTTCAGAGAATGTCTAATGCTTTCACTGCAAATTTACAATGATTCTGTGAAAAGCATTTATTTATTTTTTCAAATTGTGGACTGCAATCCATGATCGGGTCATGAAACCAACCTAATAACAAATTTTAGGGGAATATAATAAAAATAATAGACCGTGTTGGCACCATACATGGGAGTATGGCTCCATGGCAACCGTGTTTGTTATACTCAAATGTCACGTGTTTGATGGGGACATAAAATTCAATCTTTTGCTACAGATTGTAGTCAGCAGTCTGATAGCACCACAAAAATTAGGTTTCAATTGTCTGTGAGTGTCATGGGGAAAAAATGTTATATTGTGAATAACCTGTGACTCCTAACCTGCCAGCCCTCAAAAATGCCCCACTCTAGTTTTTTACTATAACAGTCCTTTTGGGCTGTGCTGGGTCTTCACTGCTGCACACAGGCTTCCTCTAGTTGCGGCGAGCAGAGGGCTACTCTTAAGTTGTGGCTTCTCTTATCGCGGAGCATGGGCTTTAGGGTGAGAGGGTTTCAGCAGTTGTGGTGCACTGGTTTAATTGCTGCACCACATGTGGAATCTTCCCAAACCAGGGACGGAACACGTGACCCCGGCATTGGCGGCTGGAATCGTAACCACTTGGACCACCACGTCTAGCCCAGCGTACCTGTTCTCACAGATTGAAGTGCGGTTGATTTACAGCATTGTGTTAGTTTCAGGTACACGGCAGAGTGGTTCAGTTATGCATACATACATGGAGCTATTCTCTTTCAGATTCTTTTCCATTCTAGGTTATCACTAGGTATTAAATACAGTTCCCTCTGCTACACAATAGGTCCTCGTTGTGAATCTATTTTATGTACAGTAGTGTGTATCCGTTAGTCCGAAATTCCCAGTTTATCTCTCCCCTGCTTTCCCTTTTGATAACCATATGTTTGTTTTCTGTGTCTGTGAGCCCCACTATACCTTGATCCCCAAAGCACAAGATGAGCAAGGCTGCTGTATTTATCCTATCAAGAAAGGCACCAATGCCAGCGTGCTCCCTGGCAACCAGATCTTCTCCAGGCCTCCAGCACACCCAGATCATTCCCACTGAACTGGCAACATCAGACAGGAGTCATCCCTTCCAACAGCCCATCCCCAAGGCCCCCAGTACACTGATCTTCAGTGTGCCAAGGAATGCTTCCATCTCTCTCTCCAAGGGCCAGCCTCACCTTCCCTCTTCCCTCCACACTCAGGGAATCCACCAGCTCATCTCTCCCCTGCTACTGGAGTCCAGCCCTGGTTGGATCCAGGGATTCCCTCCGGAGAACGGCGTTGGCGAAAAGGATAGATAAAAGGAAAAAGAGACAGAGGTGAACTAACTGGTTTATGCGGAAAGCCAATAAAACCTGTGACACTAGGTTTGCACTGACCACGGAGGCCTCAGGCACCCTCTCGAATAGCGGAAGGTGCCCCACCTTAGGCACCTTCTCAAGTGGGTCTTAGAAGCCCAGGCAAGTAAGTGGTCTCAGAGAGCCCCACGCTCTAAGTCAGTCACCCTGAAGGAAGAACAGAGAAGAAAAGGAGAGAAAAGGAAGCAAGAACGAACAACACGGGGAGACCGAGCTTTGAGCAAGGCCCGTAGCTTTATTTTCAAAGGGACCTTATATACCTTAAGTTGTGCATAGAGGATAATAGGGGGTGTAAAATCATGCAAAGTCAGCAGTCTTTGATCCTTATTGAGACCAGGCTTTCTTTTCTGCAAACTTATCGTATACAAATGGTTTAGGTGATTTACATCATCTTCTGGCCAGAAGGCCTGTTAACATTTTATGACTCTGATAAAGGTTTGTCAACCATAAGACTTATTTTCTCTAAGAGTAATTATTTTTAAGTTTGGCGCCATCCTCCAAAGGTGTTAGATAAAGCTGCATTTCTATAGGGCAGAGGTGCAGTGGGTTTACAACAAGGAGAGAATTCATTACCTTAAGGGTCTAAAGTTGTTAGCACCAAGGCCACTACTTATTTTTTCTATATACCAACTATATTAATTAATATACTCCTAAGGTAGGCTGCAGTCCATGGGGTCGTACAGTCTGACACGACTGAAGCGACTTAGCAGCAGCAGCAGCAAGGACACAATACAGGGGATGTGGAAACTTGGCAGCAAGCATTGGCTCAACAATGAAATCTTCTACTAGTTCTAACAATTTCTAACTCTCCAAGAGGCTCTATACTATTTGAATCTCTTAAGCTTCCCATGCCTCTCGCATTTGGGAGACTGTAAACAATCGTATGCGTAGCTGTAGGAGTCCGGGAAACCTGTCAGGCAAGTTAGAGAGCCATCTGAGGAGTTTGGATTGAAACACTCCTATTATGCGCAGGAGGCTAATTAACTAGAGCTCTGAGTTGATTTTCTTCAAAGAAAGGTGGTCGGAGATAGCCCCCTGTTAATGTCAGAGGAGTTGGTGAAAGTCGTAAAATAGTAAAACAGACAGATTCTGGTTTTGGGGTAGACGCTCAGGCAGATCCAGGGGGGTCCTCGAGCCCTGACTTGCCTTGCCCGTCAGGGCTCTCCCGCATGACCTTGTCATGGGTGGGAACTCCTGTGCTGGCTCCCGGAACCCTGCCTAGTCCCAGCCTGTTTGGATGAGATGTTCCATTTTAGCTGGAGAACAGAATAGACTGTGATACTCCTTTGCGTGCATGCATGTGTGCTAAGTCGCTTCAATTGTGTCCAACTGTGACCCTATGGACTGTAGCCTGCCAGGCTTCTCTGTCCATGGGATTCTCAAGGAAAACTACTGGAGTGGGTTGCCATTTCCTCCTCCAGGGGATCTTCCTGATGCAGGGATCGAACCTATGTCTCCTGCATTGCAGGTGGATTCTTTGCCACTGAGCCACCTGGGAAGCCCTACAATACTCCTTTACAGGAAAGCAAATCAGAGTGAATGCTGCTGCTGCTGCTACTGCTGCTAAGTCACTTCAGTCATGTTTGACTCTGTGCGACCACATAGACGGCTTCCTACCAGGCTCCCCTGTCCCTGGGATTTCCAGGCAAGAACACTGGAGTGGTTTGTCATTTCCTTCTCCTATGCATGAAAGTGAAAAGTGAAAGTGAAGTCGCTCAGTAGTGTCCGACTCTTAGCGACCCCATGGACTGCAGCCTACCCGGCTCCTCCTTCCATGGGATTTTCCAGGCAAGAGTACTGGAGTGGGGTGCCATTGCCTTCTCCGGCAGAGTAAATAAGAAGTGAAATAAAATTCACAGTGAGTAAGCATTTTGGCATTGTGAGAGCACTGTTTCTCAGAACTCAATATGCATGCGAACCACCCTGAGAATCTTGTTAAATGCAGATCCTGAGTCGGTAGATCTGGGATGGAGCCTGAGATTCTGCATTGCTAACAAGTTCCCTGATGACGCTAGAGCTGCTGGTCCATAAAACACACTTTGTGTAGCAAGGGTCGGTCTCCACGATGGCTGGCACAGGATGGGTGCTCAAAAATATCTGCTAAATTGAATCAAATCTCAGGAGAAGCCGGTTTTATGGCAGGACTCAATGGCAAGAGCAAGTGTGATAAGGTGGACCAATCAATTAAACCAGTGGTGTGTAACCCTGACTGCACATTAAAACCACCCAGGCAGGCCTTTAAAAATCCTGATGCTTGGGCCCCATCCTTGGCAATTCTGACTTAATTGGTTTGGGAGTAGAGGCTAGACAGCTACAATTTTTTCAGACTCTCCAGATGACCCCAACATGGAGCCAAGTTAAAGAATTTCTAGAATGAAAATTGCTGAGCACACACCACGCAGCAGGTGTCGGGCCCCGCTGAGTGAGGCCTTGCGTAGAGTTGAGTGAGGCCTTGCGTAGAATTGAGAGAGGTCCCGCCCTCTGTGAACCTGTTGACTAATAGGGGAAACAGATCTGTGTGTGATGATAATGTAAAAAAGTGCTGTAGCACATTTATGTATACTTGCTTTGGGAGTACAGATGAGAGATGAACTGATTCATTCTTGAGGAAATTGGAGGGAGAAAGACTGCCCAGAGGTAATGATATTTGAACCTTATAGGAGGGGACTGATGCTGAAGCTGAAACTCCAACACTTTGGCCACTTGATGCGAAGAGCCAACTCACTGGAAAAGACCCTGATGCTGGGGAAGATTGAGGGCAGGAGGAGAAGGGGGCAACAGAGATTGAGATGGTTGGATGGCATCACCGACTCAATGGACATGGGTTTGAGTGAACTGCAGGAGACGGTGAAGGACAGGGAGGCCTGGTGTGCTGCAGCGCGTGGGATCTCAAAGAGCTGGACATGACTTAGCAACTGAACACCAACAAAACAGGCTTAACTGATACATCCTGGACTGCTCGCCTGAGGCCTGTAGCAAAATCAGACTGAGAAGACTCTTTGTCCCTTTTTCCTACAACTAACACTTTATCTTGGCCTAGGGCAAAGATGCTCAACTGATGTGCTGGATATACTTTCCCTGATGGGATCTGGGGAGGTCAGAATCCTTAAGGCATTCACCTCCACTTGCAAGAGGCTTTCTTTTATTCACCCCAGCATCCAGGAGAAATGAGTGCCCTGAAGTAAAAATATTTGACAGGCAATGCCATGGGAAGAAGCAAAGAATGGAAGGTACGGGAGGAAGCCCACCCTTAGGAAGAGAAGGTGCTTCTAGAGCAGAGGCCTGCCTTGAGGGTCTCCAGGGTGAGACAGCTCCAGGCTCACCCAGCTGTACCAGCCAGAAGACAAGCCATCAAAGGAGGGAGCCAACACCAAAAAGGAGAAGTATCATCAAAATTCACCCCACATTCACAGAATCCTGAAAATGGAAGACAAAAGGAAACCAAAAGTTCTCCCACCCTCAGGTTTCGAAAGAAGTAACCAGACACTGGAATGTCCTGCCTCTTACGTAGCTGTTCCTCTCAGTTCCTATATGCAAAGAAACAGGAAAGTGCGACCCACACACAGGAAAACAGATGCAACGAAAAAGCAGGCAGTAGAAACTGCCTGGGAGAGAGGCTCGCTTGTACTTAGCGGAAGAAGACATCAAAGTCATTACAAACATAAAGAAGTGAAAAAAAGATTATGACAATGGTTCATGAAATAAAGAGTATCAATAAAGAGACAGAAGTTTTTTAATTTTTTCACTTATTTGACCGTGCTGGGTCTTCGCTGCTTTGCAGGGGCTTTCTCTAGTTCTGGCGAGCAGGGGATACTCCTCGTTCCAGCACAAAGCCTTCTCACAGCGGTGATTTCTCTTGTTGCGGAGCACCGGCCCTAGAGTGAGGGCTCCAGTAGTTGCGGTGCCAAGGCTTTTCCTTGTGGGGCCTCTCCTGTTGCAGAGCGTGGGCCCGAGGATGTGTGGGCTCAGGAGTCGTTGTCCCGGGCCCTAGGGCACAGGCTCAGTAGCTGTGGCATACAGGTTTAGTTGCTCTGGGGCATGTGGGATCTCCCTGGATCCGGGATCGAACCCATGTCCCCTACATTGGCAGGTGGGTTCTTATCCACTGCGCCACCGGGGAAGTCCAAGAGACAGAAATTATTAAAAAGTTAAATAAAAATTAATCTGGTCCCTTACAGGCTTAACTGATACATCCTTTCACTGCAATAAACTGTAACCTTGAGCAAAACAACTTGTGGGTCCTGTGGGTCCTTCTAGCAAATTATTGAGTTTCAGGATGATTTTCAATATTATTAACACAATAATATGCTACTTGCTTGTTTAAATAACAGGGTTTTTTGAGGTATAAATTCATATACCATAAAAACTACCCTTTTGTAGTGTACAATTCAATGGGTTTTACTCTTTGCACAGAAGTGTGCAGCCATCACCACTATCTAAATGCAGAATATTTTAATCACTCCCAAAAGACTCCTCTACATACTAACAGCCACTCCCCATCATCCCCTCCTCCCAGTCCCTGGGAACTACCTGTTTACCTTTGTTTCTATGGGTCTGCCTATTCTGGACGTACTACAGAAATGGAATCATACACTGTGTGGCCTTTTTGTGACGAGCTTCTTTCATTTAGTCCATTATAAAGGTTTATCCGTGTATTGCATGTATCAATACTTCATTGTAAATCATATTCTGCATTTTATTTATCTATTCATTCAATTGATGTTCTTTGGGTTGTTTCTATTTTTTGACTGTTATAAATAATGCTGTCATGAACAATCCTGTAATTTGCCAGCGCTTGTTACTATGTGACTTGATCATCTTAGAGGCTATGAAGTGGTGCCTCATTGTGGTTTTGATTTGCATTTCTCTGGTGACTAATGAGGTTGAGCATCTTTTCATGTACTTACTGGTCATTCATACATTTTTTCTGGAGAAATGTCTGTTTAGATCCTTTGCTCATTTTCAGTTGGCTTCTCTTTATTGCTGGGTTGTAAATCTCCTTTACGTATTCCACAATACATAAAGGTAAAAGCTCCTTAAATGCATATGATTTAGAGATGTTTTCTCCTATTCTGTGTGTTGTCTTCATGTTCTTGATGACACTCTTTGAGTCACAAAAGGTGTTGATTTTGGTAATGCCCAAGCTATCTATTTTTGATTGCTGTTGCTTGTACTTTTGGTGTCACATCTAAGGAATCATTCCCTAGTCCAAGCCTGAAGCGATTTATTTCTATGTTTTATTCTGATATCTTTACAGTATTAGCTTTTACTTATAAGTTTATGATTGACTTCTGAGTTAACTTTTGCATATAGTATGAAGTAAGAATCCAATGTCTTTTTTTTTTTTTGGCAATACATATCCAATTGTCCTAAGATAATCTGTTTAACAGGCTATTCTTCCCTCAGCTGAACTGTTTCGGCATCAGTAAAATCAATAACTCAAATATAAGTCTTTATTTCTAGGCTCCCAAGTCTATCCTATTGATCTTCATGCCTATCCTTATGTTATCTTGATGACTTGTAGCTTTATAGTAAGATTTGAAATTAGTCAGGGTAAGTCCTTCAACTTTATTTCCTTTTTCATGATTGTTTTGACTATCTGGGTTTTTCCCCTATTTCCATATACATTTTTAGATCAGCTTGTCAATTTCTGCAAAGAAGCTAGCTGGGATTTTGATAGGGATTATGTTGAACTGAAGATCAATTTGGGGGAATATTACCATCTTATATACGTGAAGTCTTCTGATCCATCAACATGGGATGTCTTTCCATTTACTTATATTTTCTTTAATTTCTTTGAACAATGTTTTGGATTTTTAGCATACAAAATCTTGAACTTTGTTAAATATATTCCTGACTTTTAAAAATTATTTTGGTGCTATTGCAAAGCGAGTTTTATTAATTTGATGTTTGGATTGCTTGTTGCTAGTTTATAAAAAATACTGATGTTATATTCTTCATCCTTGCTGAACAGGTTTATTCTAATTAAAAAGGAAAATGATTCCTTAGCCTTTTCCATATACATGAAGAAGTGGAAGTGTCAGTTGCTCAGTTCTGTCCAACTCTTTGTGACCCCATGGACTGCAACCTGCCAGGCTCCTCTGTCCATGGAATTCTCCAGGCAAGAATACTGGAGTGGGTAGCCATACCCTTCTCCAGGGAATCTTCCTGACCCAGGGATTGAACCTGGGTCTCCTGCATTGTAGGTAGATTCTTTACCATCGGAGCCAACTCTGCAAATAGTTTTACCCTTTCCTCTTCAGTCTGGATGTCTTTTCTTTTCTTTCCTCCTTGTCTGCTTGCCCTAGATAGACCCTCCAATATGATATTGCATGGAAGTGGAAAGAGGAGACATCTTTGTCGTCTTCGTTGTCTTAGAGGTAAAACATTCAATCTTTCATCAAGTGTAATCTTTGCTGTGGGGTTTTCAAAAATATTCTTTGTCAATTTGAGGAAGTTCTCTTTAATTCCTAGTTTGTCGAATTTTGTCAAATCATGCGGCTTTTTTTTTGGTCATTTATTAATATATTTCCTTAATTGATTTTCAGATGTTAAACTTACATTCCTGGGATAAATCCCACTTGGCCATGGCATATAACCTTTTCCAGGTTACTAGGTTCAGTATGCTAGTATTTTCTTTGGTGGGGGAGGATTGCTTTTTTATATAATAAGGAATATAGATTTGGAGTTTTCATTTATTCTAGTGTCTGTGTCTGGTTATGGTATCTGAGTAATACAGGTCTCGTATAAAGAGTTTGAAAGTGTTTCCTCCTCTTCTAGTTTCTGTGAGAGTTTGCAAAGAGTTTTCTAAATGCTTGTTAAAATTCATTAGTCAAGATATCTGGGCCTGAGGATTTTTTTAATGGAATGCTATAAAGTTACCAATTAAGTTTTTTTCTTATTAAAGTTCTATACAGATTTTCTACTTTTTTTCAGTTAATTTTATTTGTTTCTGTCCAGGGATCTCTTCATTTCATCTAAGTTTTGTAGCTTGTTAAAATTGCTCAGTTTTCCTTTATAATCCTTATTATTGATATAAATGGTCAGTAGTGATGTCTCCTTTCTTACTCCTAATCCTAGCAATTTGAATCTTCTCTTTGTTTCATGGCCAAGCTAGCTAAAGGTCTGTCAAAATTGTTAATATTTTCAAAGAACCAACTTTTAATTTTATCAATCTTTCTTCTTTTTTCTATTCTGCATTTCATTAATTTCAATTCTAATCATTTTTATTTCCTTTTTTAAAAAATTTTTCTAGCTTCTTAAGGAGAAAGGTCAGGTTACTAATTTTAAGTCTTTTTTTTTAAAATATAGCTGTTTCCAGCCATAAATTTTCCTCTAAGCACTGCTTTAGCTGCATTGCAAAAGTTTTGATACATTGAGTTTCCACTGAAATTTTTCTGAAAATGTTTTCTCACTTCCCTTTTGAGTTCTTTTTGACCCCTTGGTTATTGAATGCTGTGTTTTTTAATTTCCACCTACTTGTAATTTCCATTTGTCATTGATTTCAATTTTAATATTACGGGTGTCAGAGAACATACTTTGTATGGTATCAATCCTTTTTAATTTATTGAGACTTTTTAATGGCCTGTCAAACAGCCTATCCTGTAGAATCTTTCATACATAATTGAGCAGTATCTCAGATCTCTCCAAGTTCCCCCAGGTAAGTCTTCCTAATTCTTTCCTTTTAGGTTAATTGGTCAGCCTTTTGCTAGCTCCACCTGGTATCACCACCTTAGGCGGTTGCACTGTTAAATAATTACTACTGATTCCTTTCAGCAAATGCTTTGTGGATAGGGCCATTTGCACCAAATAAACCCTGAGTCAGGTCAAATAAAGACATTATACAGAGCGAAGTAAGTCAGAAAGAGAAAAACAAATATCACATATGAATGCTTATATATGGAATCTAGAAAGAGGGTACTGGTGAATCTATTTACAGGGCAGGAATGGAGACGCAGACACACAGAACAGGCTTGTGCACACAGTGGGGGAGGAGCTGCTGCCGCCGCTAAGTCGCTTCAGTCGTGTCCGACTCTGTGCGACCCCATAGACGGCAGCCCACCAGGCTCCCCCGTCCCTGGGATTCTCCAGGCAAGAACACTGGAGTGGGTTGCCATTTCCTTCTCCAGTGCATGAAAGTGGCTCCTCCATCCATGGGATTTTCCAGGCAAGAGTACTGGAGTGGGGTACCATTGCCTTCTCCGGGGGGAGAAGAGAGTGGGACAAACTGAGAGAGTAGCAGTACCACATATATATTACCATACGTAAAATAGACAGTCAGTGGGAATCTGCTGTGTGACACAGGGAGCTCACCCCAGTGCTCCGTGACAACCTAGAGGGGTGGGATGGGGTGGGAAGCGTGAGGGAGGTTCAAGGGCGAGGAGACACATGAATACCTATTCATGTCGATGTATGGCAGAAACCAACACAATATAGTAAAGCAATTATCCTCCAATTAAAAAAAAAAAAAGACAAGCCCTGAGAATGGAGCTTTTCCGGTAAGCTGTCAGGTCAGTCAAATAGTGAGGACTCCCTGGGGACATGGCTTTATGAAGTGCTCCAAATCCTTTTTTGCCCCTCTGGTGGCTGGGAGGCTGCTGGCTTTCACAGCTACCATGACAGCAGGGCTGTTGGGTTTCAAGGTTACGTATATCCTCCAATGAAAACACATATAAACACAAATATATCTTGCTTGAAAGTGAAAGTGTTAGTCACTCAGTCAGTTCTGACTCTTTGTGACCCCATGCATTGTAGCTCATCAGGCTTCTCTGTCCATGGAATTCTCTAGGAAGAATACTGGAGCGGGTTGCCATTCCCTTCTCCAGGGAACTTCTAAACTCAGAGATCAAACTCAGGGATCAAACCAGGTCTGCTGCATTGCAGGCAGATTCTCTACCATCTGAGCCACCAGGGAAGCCCTCTTATCATGCTTAAAGGCCCCCAGAGAAATTCTCATGTAGGTTGGTTCTAGTCCCCCAAATAGCACTTTAGATGATCTAAGTCCACATGTTTATCAGAATCCCTGGTCAGTTTGTTAAAATATAGATTTCTTGGCCCATTTTCAGAGTTTCTGATTCGGTTCTGGTGTGGAACCTGGGAACTTCTGTTTCTAGCAAGTTTAGAGAAGATGTTAATGCTGTTGTTGTTTAGCGACTCAGTCATGTCCGACTCTTTGCAACCCC
This sequence comes from Bison bison bison, assembly GCF_000754665.1. Taxonomy (NCBI): domain Eukaryota; kingdom Metazoa; phylum Chordata; class Mammalia; order Artiodactyla; family Bovidae; genus Bison; species Bison bison. Next base: position 4,378,046 of record NW_011495064.1, read on the forward strand.
ATGAACTGCACATCAGGCTTCCCAGTCCTTCACCATTGTTCAAACTCATGTCCATTGAGTTGATGAGGCCATACAACCATCTCATCCTCTGTCGACCCCTTCTCCTCCTGCCTTCAATTTCTGCAAGCATATCAAGGCCTTTTCCAATGAGTTGGCTCTTCACTGATATCAGGAGGCCAAACTATTGAACTTCAGCTTCAGCATCAGTCCTTCCAATGAATATTCAGGACTGATTTCCTTTAGGATTGACTGGTTTGATCTCCTTACTGTTCAAGGGATTCTCAAGCATCTTTTCCAGCACCACAGTTTGAAAGCATCTATTCTTTGGCACTCAGCCTTCTTTATGATCCAACTCTCATATCCATACATGACTACTGGAAAAACCATAGCTGTTGTTAGGGAACCACATGTCGAGAGTTTCTAAAAGATGGCGATGTCTTCCCACAGATACACTTCTAGGATACCTTCTTCTCTTATGTTGTGATGCTTAGGGAATGCATAGTACCGTATTTACTAACAAACTTGTCTCCCTTTTCTCTTGATAATGTTCACTCTACACTGAAACTGTGGTCCCATTCCTTGCCATACTGAAAATGTAATTAATCTTTATAAGATTAAAAAGTGAATTACACAGCAATCAAATGACTAATGTTATTGGAAGCTGGACTATTTTTAGATGTTTGTGAATTTAAATGTTACTTTAAAAATTTTTTTGTTGTTGATTTCTTTTTAAGTCAGTAATTTAAACATTCTCTTGGCTGGATTAAAGTTTTGCTTTGCTTTGCTTAGTCGCTCAGTCCTGTCCATTCTTTGTGACCCCATGGGACTGTGTCCATGGGGATTCTCCAGGCAAGAACACTGGAGTGGGTTACCATGCCCTCCTCCAGGGGATCGTCCCAACCCAGGGATGGAATCTAGGAATCCCGTATTGCAGGCGGATTCTTTACCAGGGAAGCCCTGATTAAAGTTAACAAGGCCATAAAATGTATTGTCTGAACACTTTTGAGAACACTTTTTAGAATGAAAGGTGTAAAGTGAGAATGTCCCAGCTATACCAGGCTTATAATGGTCATCCTAATTTTAGAAGATAAAGTATATAAGTATTTTTGCATTTCCACAAGTTTGATTTCTTTTTTGACTTTAATTTTATGCTAGGGTTAAATTTCTGTTGATATTTCTTTCCATTTATCTGAAGAAATAATAGAAAGCTTTTTTTGAGTAAATTTCTTTTCATAAGAGAAAAAAGTCAGAAAATAAACTTCAAAAATAGTTTTATATTTACTTATTTTAATTCCAGACTGTTGTCCTCGTTTGGCTTTTGGTGACATAGGGAAGCTCAGATCTAAATGTTAGAGGAGTTTTGTTTAATTTTCATTTCTAACAGGTTAACATCTGCTCTTTTTAAAGTAAATTGTACATTGTTGCTTTTATACATGAGAGATGTGAGCTCCGACTAAGTGTTCTGGTTTATTGAATTAGTTTTCATTAAAGAATTTTTTTTCTAATAAAGACGAAGATAAATGTTCATATTCAGTCCATTGTTTCTCTTCCTCAAGAGAAATATTGTCTTAAAGTCCTATTAAAGAGAAGTTTTTCTTCTAAAACTTCAGACTCTTTTGTATTTCCCTTCTACGGAAAAATAGAACTTTGGGAGAGAGGTGTAAGGAGCTGCTATTTCGTGAGTCTATAAATGTATATTTAAACAATACGCCAGGACAGTCTGGAAGAGTGTTAGCAGCTCCTGTCTTCTTTTTGCTTATCTGTATCATCAAAGTATGATTTTAATTTTTGCTTATTTCTAGGTTGAATGTTGTTTCCTAGACGTGGCCGAAGGACCCCGGGAAGCGCTCTCCCCAAAGGGCCAGCGCGGCTCCCGGGGTCGCGGCTCTCTCCGGGGCCTTCTTCCTCGGGAATGCGTCAGGACCTCCAATCCTCAGTATACTTGAGGGCGAAAACGCCATCGTCCAATTAAAGGGCAGAAGTTCAAGAACTCCTTGCAGGCGATTTCGTCATAGCGGACAGCGAGTTTTGAAGGAACCTACACGAAACGCCGCGGAGGAGGACCCGCCGGGTGAGGGCGGGCCTGCCGGGAGCTGGGGAAGCGCGCATGCGTGGCGAGGGGGCGGGGCCGGCGTGGCCTCCGGAGCAGCGGCGGCGGCAGCGGCGGCGGCGGCGGGCTAGGAGCTGCAGCGCGGGTTGCGGGTTCGCGGCTGGGGTGGGCGCCGCGGGCCGGGACAGAGGGACCGATACCTGGAGCCAGACCGCAGCCCAGGACTTCGTGACCCAGAGGCGGCGCTGCTGCTGCGGGTCGGGCGCGCGCCCCGGCTGCACCGAGGACGGCCGGGAGGCAGGGCGCGGGCGCCGCGGGCCCGGACGCGCCAGGTAGGTGGCCGGGCCGGGAGTATCGCGGCGGCTGCGAGGCGCCGGAGACCGGGATGCTCCCCGGGCGGAGTTGGGGCGCGGCGCACACCTCGACGCCGGGCGCGCCGGACGCGTACGGCGCCCGCGGTTGTCATGGAAATCGTACAGCCTAGCGGTTCCCGGGCGGTGGCGTCTTTGGAGAACAATCCGACCCCAGCGACCCCCAGCCGTACGACACCTCGGGCCGCCAGGGGCTGAGGGGAGCCGGGATGCGGGGACGCGGCGCCCCCGAGGCCAGGCAGGTCGCGGCGCCTGCTTGGTGCATCTCCAGGACTGAATCTTAGTGACTCCAGACGCCGAGGCCTCGCGGTGTTTCGGGTGTAAACAGAACCGGCTTAAAATAAACATGCCTCTCGATGTAGGAAATCTGGTCCCATCCTTCCAAACTCTGACCTTTTCTGCCGGTCCACAGCCCCCAACAACAGTTCTGACATCTTTGCTTTTGATATTTTCTTTCTTTATGGCTTTGCTAGTCAATGAATTGAGGCCCGAAAGACCTGCAGGGTTTCTGTGACCGGCTCTTGAAAAGCCAGTCCTGAATGTGTAGGCCATAGGAGATTGAAACACTCAAAACGTCAACGGTAATTTACTCCTTTGTGGGCTAAGGGAGCTGTGATGGGGTCTGATGGGCTCCGCTCTCTCTCCCCTTGTCGCCTGCCCTCTGACATTACATAATCATGTATTCCTCCTGCCCCGAGTTCATCCATAATGACAGGTCATGAAAATAATCCTCTGGGTAAGAAAAAAGTGTAGGCAGTAGTAAAGTCCATCTTGTCTTCTTGCTTTGCCACTGAATAGGTTTTGTGTTGGGAGACTGCTTAAGAGTGGAATTTGGTTCGCCACCTGCCCATTTGGGCATCTAAACCGAGGGAGCAGGGGGTGGGGTGGCAGTTTGAATGTTGCAGTGAGATTCTGCCTGATTCATCTCTGTGCACGGTGGATGGTATGGACTGTGGGCAGTAGGGCTGGCGATGGAACGAGCTGTCTTGTATGCCAGTCCTGCATCTGCCAGTTGCTACCTCTGTTTTCCAATTTTCTCATCTCTGGAAGGTGAGAACAAAACCTACTGTGCTGAGTTTGTTTTGGAATCTAGATGCTGTTGGCATTGGTAAGTGCACATAGGCTAGCTATAGGTTGTCCTAGAACGAAGCCTAATTTTTCTTTGAAGACAGACTTTCTTTATCAGGAATTTTTGCCTTTGGATTTAGGCTAGGACCTTTGTTTGGGAGGGTTCTTTGTGGAAATGCTTATTTCTGGAAGAGTCGATTCACTGGTTTCTTGGAATAAAGTTGAAATGATGGTGCCCGTGTGGGAAGGTCAGTGTAGCTGTGCAGAGGTTTGGTGTCAGGAGGCCGAGGTGCTGCCCCAGGGGTCATCGCATGTGACTGGAGTCCACGAGGCCTTGTTCTCTGTGGTGTCTCATAAACAAGCCAAAGTTACAGTTATAGGGAGAGTTTGCCCTGAAGACAGGGCTTAAAGAAATAAATGCTGGAAAAATTCATAGAAAGGAAGGCTGTATTTCCACTGAGCTCAGTGGTAGAATCATTTGTATTTATTCTGTTAGCTACTTTATTTAGCTTTTTCATTAGGCTTAGGCCATCTCAGAGTGTTAGTTTGCTCCGGTGCAAGTACTGCCTCCTGTCTAGACTCAAGAGTAGACATTATATCCTATCGTTTTTGGAAACTGGATATTTTGTTGTATTGCTGTTAGACTTTAAGCCATTAGTAATTAAAAAAAAATCAATTTAGGGAAAGGATGAAATCAAATAATGTCCATGAGAGGTGGTTGTACGCTGTAAAGCACTCGACAGACCGGTTGTATCTGATAGAACCACTGACCCTTCAGATCCCTTTAGGCAGTTGCCTGCCTGGGAGCATTCTCCTCAGCCAGCAAATCTACAAACGCACCCGAGGAATGGAACTAAAAAGCCCGTGGGACAGACTGACCCTCCCACCCCCAACCCATGGCGTAACATGTCAAGAATTCAGTGAAAGCAGAGGCGGAGACAAGGGACCAAGACTATTTTATCCTGGTTTCTGATGGAAAACTCCTTTAGAGATTATGCATTCCAGGAAGGGCCCTGTGGCATCATCAGCTGCTCACAGCATCAGGAGCCTTTGGCTTTCACCAGGGAAAAGCAGCACGCGTTTGCAGAGAAGAAGGCTTGATTACGTCTTTGCTACTTCTGTGGAACTTGGTTAAGGAGCTAGTCCTAGTCTTGAGAGATCCTTCAACACAGCTTTTTCCAGTGTCCTGGAGCAGAAGCTTTGTGAGGAGAGCCTTTTCTGGGGAGACCAGTACTAAGACTGGGGCAGGCTGGCTTCATTTTGTCTCTCTATACTTTTAAGAAAAATACCATCGTGAACTTAATCCCCAGGAATTTACCTGTGTTTCTGTGCATATGCACACGTTGGTCTCTTAAAATCTTTTAATGTATTACTTCAGATTCGCTGAAAACTTGTAAGAATAATCCAGAGTTCCCAAATACCCTTTACCCAGATTCTCCAAATGTTGACATTTGCTTTATCCTCTCTCATGTTTGTGTGGGATCACTCCTCTCTCAGGACTTCCCAGGTGGCGCTAGTGGTAAAGAATCTGTCTGTAATGCAGGAGACAGGGGTTCAATCCCTGGGTCAGGAAGATCCCCTGAAGGAGGGCATGGAAACCCACTCCAGTATTCTTGCCTGGAGAATCCCATGGACAATGGAGCTTGGTTGGCTATAGTCCATGGGGTCACAAAAAGCTGGACACTACTGAAGTGACTTAGCACGATGCACACCCTCTTTTCTGAAACGTTTAATGTTAAGTTGTAGACTTGATACGCTTTTATTTATTGTGTGTTTTATAATAGTAAGGACATTTTCTTACAGAACAACAGTATGAAGATTAAAAATCAGGAAATTAAATGTCGACGCAGCACTAATCATCTACAGATCTTTTTCAAGATCTTGCCAGTAGCCACTTTAGCGCAAAAGGAAATGCAAGATTATGTGTTGTGTTAAACTGTACTGCCTTTTTAGTCTCCTTTAATCCGGAGCAGTTCCTGAGTCTGTCTTTGAATTTCCTGACTTTGACAGTTTTGGAGACAGTTACCTGTGTTTTGGATAATGTCCCTCAGTTTGGGTTTGCATGCGGTTTCCTCCTGCTTAGATTCACTTTATGCACTTTTGGCTGATGCGGCACAGGGGTGATATTGTAGGCATCTTAGCTGGTGGGAGGCAGACGCTCTTGATGAGTCCCGTTCTCTAGTCCTAACTTTCATCACCTGATTAAGAGGGTGTCTGCCTGTTTTCCTCACTGAAAGTTACCATTTTCCCTTTGTTGTTAACGTGTATATCATAGTAAGATCGCTTGCGACTATGTAAATGTGCTGCTTTAGAATCCATTGATGAGTCTTACCAGATCACTTTTGATAGTTGACAGATGGTGACTTTCTAATTCATTGTTTCTTTCCATGCTTATTAGTGGGAGTTGTACTAAAAGGAAGATCTTTACTTTCTCCCTCATTTACTCTAATTTATGTCTCTGCACTCACAAATACCTGCTTTATGCAACATAGTTACTCTCATTATTCATTTTTTTAAAAATTCTGGCTGTGCTGGCTCTTCCTGGCAGCTGCTGGGCGTTTTCTAGCTGCCTCACGCACAGGTGCTCCTCTGGTTGTGGTGTGTGGGCTCAGTAGTTGTGGCATGCAGGCTTAGATACCCCCCGGCACGTGGGATCTCAATTCCCTGACCGGGGATTGAACCTGTGTCCCTTGCATTGGAAGGCTTATTCTTAACCACTGGACCACCCAACAAGTCCCCTGTTTATTTTTCTGCTTAAATTGTCCCAGACTTGGCCTGCAGGAGCCCCTTCCAGCTGGCTCCTAGGTCCTTTTGACATGTCCTCCTCGTTCTTTGGGAACTTTTTTACTTTCTGGCCCCAAACTGCCTTGTACTTTCTAGTCCTGAATTCAGCCATTTTCCCTAAGAGTTCAAGTTCCTTTTCGTGGAGAATGGAATTGAAAACCCAGATCTGGGTGCTCCTTGCTGCTTCTAGGCCTCCTCAGTGGACGGATGTTCTCACTGGAAATATAAATGGAGACCCATTATACAAAATTGTCTCTGATTTGCTTTAATGCTGTGTCCTGGAGACCTGTATGTACTGACATGAAAAGTTTGGTCTGTATTCCAGAGTGTGAGTGTACCGTAATTTACCTAACTATCTTTTTTGATCTACATTTAGGTTGTTTCCATTTTTCTGCTCTAAAAATAGTGTGGAATCTGTGAACCACATCATTGTCAACACAGATGTTTCAGTCTTCTAGATTTCCAGAAGTAGATTTTCTGGGTTCAGTTCAGTCACTCAGTTGTGTCCAACTCTCTGTGACCCCATGGACTGCAGCACGCCAGGCTTCCCTGTCCATCACCAACTCCCAGAGCTCGCTCAAACTCATGTCCATTGAGTTGGTGATGCCATCCAACCATCTCATCCTCTGTTGTCCCCTTCTCCTCCTGCCTTCAATCTTTTCT
>NW_011495064.1:4385081-4391800 GCF_000754665.1 Bison bison bison
TAGATTCAGGACTGATCTCCTTTAGGATGGACTGGTTGGATCTCCTTGCAGTCCAAGGAACTCTCAGGAGTCTTGTCCAACACTACAGTTCAAAAGCACCAGTTCTTCAACGGTCAACTTTCTTTATGGTTCAGCTCTCACATGCATATGTGACTATTGGAAAAACCATGACTCTGACTATATGGATATTTGTTGGTAATGTCTCTGCTTTTTAATATGCAGTCTAGGTTGGTCATAACTTTTCTTCCAAGGAGCAAGAGTCTTTTAGTTTCATGGCTGCAGTCACCATCTGCAGTGATTTTGGAGTCCAAGAAAATAGTCTGTCACTGTTTCCATTGTTTCTCCATCTACTTGTCAAGAAGTGATGGGACTGGATGCCATGATTGTTGTTTTTTGAGTGTTGGGTTTTAAGCCACCTTTTTCACTCTCTTTCACCTTCATCAAGAGGCTCTTTAGTGCCTGTTTGCTTTCTGCCATTAGAGTGGTATCATCTGCGTATCTGAGGTTATTGATATTTCTCCCTGCAGTCTTGATTCCAGCTTGTGCTTCATCCAGCATGGCATTTTGCATGATTTACTCTGTAGGTAAGTTAAATAAGCAGGGTGGCAATATACAGTCTTGTTGTACTCTTTTCCCAACTTGGAACCAGTCTGTTGTTCCATGTCCAGTTTAACCTGTTGCTTCTTGACCTGCATACAGGTTTTTCAGGAGGCAGGTAAGGTGGTCTGGTATTCCCATCTCTTTAATAATTTTCCACAATTTGTTGTGACCCACACAGTCAAAGGCTTTGGCGTAGTCAATAAAGCAGGAGATGTTTTTCTGGAATTCTCTCGCTTGGAGAATTTTGAGCATTACTTTGCTAGCATGTGAGATGAGTGCAATTGTGTGGTAGTTTGAACATTCTATGACATTGCCTTTCTTTGGGATTGGAATGAAAACTGACCTTTTACAGTCCTGTGACCACTGCTGAGTTTTCCAAATTTGCTGACATATTGAGTGCAGCACTTTCACAGCATCATCTTCTAGTATTTGAAATAGTTCAGCTGGAATTCCATCACCTCCACTAGCTTTGTTTGTAGTGGTGGTTCCTAAGGCTCACTTGACTTCACGTTCCAGGATATCTGGGTCTGGGTAAGTGATAACACCATTGTGGTTACCCAGGTCATTAAGATCTTTTTGTTTCTGGGTTAATGCATAATATTAAATACATAACTTTGCCAAATTGCTGTCCTCGCCCCATCCCATTTCCAAGGGGCTTTATCTCTCTTTTCATCAGAGCACAGATAATGTGTGAAATTGCCTTTTCCCCTTTAATTCAGCCAGCACTGAACTGAAGAGTACGAATATTGTTAATTTTTGCCAAACTAGTGGATTAAGAATGTTACTTTTTAAATTACATTTCCCAAATTACCAAAAGTATTGAAAACCTTTTCTTTCTAGTTTTTATTTTAGCTGTGAGTTACCTGGTCATATCCTTTGTGGGCTTCCCTGGTGGCTCAGACAGTAAAGTATCTGCCTGCAATGCTGGAGACCTGGGTTCGATTGCTGGGTTGGGAAGATCCCCTGAAGAAGGGAATGGCAATCCACTCCAGTATTCTTGCCTGGAGAATTCCATGGACAGAGGGGCCTGGTGGGCTACAGTCCATGGGGTTACAAAGAGTCAGACACGACTGAGCGACTTTTTTTTCCCATCCTTTGTGGATTTACCTGTTCATATCTTTTGTGGATTGCCTGTTCACATCCTTTGCCCATTTTTCCTTATTAGGTTGTTTATCGTACTGTACTGTGGAACGTACTAAAGTTTGGACCCTCCAGTTGGCTGTGTGACTTTGGGGAAGGAGCATCATCTTTCTGTGCCTGGTTTTCTCATCTGTAAAACTGGGCTGAAGGCAGTGGCAACCCTAGAGGCTTGTCGCGGGGGTGAACGAGTTAGGACCCGTCGGGTGTGTGGAGCGGCGCCTGACGCCGGCAGAGCTCCCAGGGACTGAAGCTTAGGACAGGGTTATATGGTGAGCATGTGCTGGAGCCCACATGGAACTGGAAATCAGAGCAGCCTCTTCTCGTTGGGTTTAATCTCTTACCCGTCCCTTTTGACATAACCCAGGTGGGAAATAAGAGCCCAGGGCTCCTGGGTGCTCGTCTCCTCTCTTTCGACCTTGCCTGTGCCCTGTCGCATGCCTGCCAGCCAGCCCAGCTGGGCCCTCGTGTCTGCCCGCTGTCCGTCACCTGGGGCAGCTGAGACACCGCGGGCCCTTCCATGTGGAGTCTGCTCGGTTGGGGTCACCTGGTGAAGGTGTCAGAAGCAGGCAGTATCTGGCATGGGCAGGCATGCTATGGGGATAAAGATGAGGTGTCCATTTTCTGGAATGGGGTCAGGAAAACAGATGGGTGTCCTCTGGCCCCCAGGAGGAAGGGAGGGGACTGCTGGAGGCGCCAAGAGATCAGCTCCCCCCAGCTCCCTTCCTGAAGCCTCTCAGAGCCTTTCCCTCAGACACCTGGTCATTTTCCAGACCCTGAGACCCTGCATGGCCCGACCTGTCCCACTTGCAGGCAGGATGCTGGGGTCTCCCGAAAGCCTCTCTCTGCCCTGTCCGCTGCTCTGCGCCTCACCAGTGCCCTTGAGTGGCTGTTACAGCAGCCTCTGGTAAAGCTCCCTCACTCTCAAATGTGGGCCTCCTTTCCTTCCCTGTTCTGGGTTGCTTGCATTTCAGCGGTGCATTCTCTAGCCCATTAATTAGAGCTTTCAAGAAGGATGACCTTGGTGTGCAGATCCTGGGAATGTGAAGGAAATGCATGTGGACGGGCCAGTGTTTCTGGAGAGCGGGCCCTCCTGGGAGATGTGGACGCCCAGTTCAGGAGTCTCCCTGGGGTTGTGGATTATGGGCTGTGTTGGTTGGGGTGCTGTCAGCTGCCAGGTAAACAGTAAGGACATTGAGCGTCTCAACCGGAGCCCTCTCTAGCAGCAGTTTCATCGAGGACCTAGATTCCACATCCCAGGGTCAGTCTCCCAGTGGTTGGGATGATCCTTAGGGCCAGCGGGACTGTGTGAAGGAGGCATGCCAGCCAGTCCCCAGCCCTGCTCTGGCCAGTGGGAGTGGTGAGGATCACACGGCCATCCCAGACCCAGAACACGAGGCTGCGGGCTGACTGATCTAGCCGTGCTTCTCTGAGCCTGGTCTCCAGACCAGCAGCCTCAACATCACCCGAGACTTGTCTGACATAGTCTCACGCCCCAACCAGCCAACCAAATCAGAAACTCTGGGAGGGCCCTGCGGTCTGTTTTTAAACTAGCCCACTAGGTGATTCTCCTTCAAGAAAAGGATGAGAATTGCTCTCTTAGATTAATCAAGGCCACCTCCCACTCAACTGGAAATGGGGCTGCTGTTTCCAGAATCCAGAGAGGAAAGTTCCCAAAAAAGGCGGGCAGCAGAGAAAAGTTGGGAGATCAGCCCGTGGTGTCAGCCGAGGGGCGTGCGAAGTGTCTAAGGAGCCTTGCCTGCCTTGGCCCCCTGCCCCAGTGTATGGACCTGGCTGAGTGCCCAGCTCCTGCCCGCAGCCTCTCCAACCTCTCTGAGCGAGACCCCGACCTTCCTCCAGGACGGTGTTGCTAACACCAGCCCCCGAGGGCGTGGGGACCGGCCCTGCTGACTCACTTCCCCAAGCAGGTCTTGGAGTGTGTTCAGGTGTGTGGGGTGTGCACTCTCTGCTACTTCTCACTCAATTAGGGAGAAACGGACCCCTGCCATTAGTAGGGGCTTGGGGAATGTCGGAGGAACTGGCCTGCAGGGACAGGTCCTCTCCCTGGCGCCCCGCATGTGATCAGCATTGTCATCCCCTTGGGCAGGCACAGCCCCGCTGCACGTTTGGGTGAGTAGAACAGCCACCTTCCCCATGGGATTCCAGGTTTCTCCTGGAGCTCAAGAGCTGAGGTACTTCTGGATTTTCTTGACTTTGCAGGGCTTTCAGGGTCCATCCTAATATGTAAACATGATGTATGGGAGCTGTCTCAGATTAAGTGCCACAGCTTTGGTGCTAATGGCTGAGGAAGGAAGAGCGGCCGAGGGGCAGAAGGGCTAGGAGGGGCTAAAACTGGTTTGCAGACAGCAGTTGTTGGTGAAGTCAGCCTGAGGTTATGACCAGGTAAACGTTTTTTAAAATAGAATACAGAATATCCAAATAGATTTCCTACAGGGAGGGGAAGCATTTTTTTTTTTTTTAAATAAAATACCTAGTTATTTGCATATGATGTGTGAGTGGGTATCATGATTGTTTTTTCCTGTGGTTTCTTGTTTGTTTTTAAATAAATCCAAGTGTCAAGCACAGAAAGGAGAGGGCTCCTCTGGATGTGTACAAACATGGGGTCTTTTCCTGGGGAGGGTGCCTCGGGGGTCCATGGCTCACAATGGCTGGAAAGCCACCAATCTGAACTGAGAGGGGCCTTCCCGTGGTGTGGGCTGCGGTCGTGGAGCTGGCCACCCAAGGACAGCAGGGCAAGGGCCTAAGCTTCCTGGTCTTACTCTGGTTAATTTTTTGTGGTGTTTGACCCTCCTAACGATGCTGGGGATCATCAGTAGGGCCACGCGGAGGCCAGAGTGGGGTAGGGTGTGCGGAGGCAGTGGCAGGGAGCGTGTCAGCTTGTCAGAGGTCCAAGATTTGACTCTGGATGCCTGACCCATCCTTCTAACAGGGCGATCAGCATGCAGCGGCCTACCGAGGGAGGGATGGAATGGAAATGGAGGTGGAGATAGATGTGGACAGGTTTTAGTGTCTGCCTTGTTTTGAGGCCAGCCGCACAATGCCTGTGACACCCCCTCACCTTTGTGGCTTGACCGTGACGGGACAACGCCTAAGTCACCGTGGCTGTCGTCTACAGAGTCGTGTGTTATTTCACAGGGGTGAATCTGGTTTGTGTCACAGCCTCTGCAGCCATGTCTTCGGGCTGTCTGTGTCTGGTTTTTGAGTGGGGCAAGTTGGGATGTGGGAAGAGAAAGTGCTGGACAAGAACCTGAGTCAACTCTCACGTGTCAAATGGGGAAGGCGCCTGGCGGATGGGGATGGGCTGGGGTGTGGATTGAATAGTACAGGCAGCAGAGGTCTGTGCGCTGCAGCTCTGGGCCAGCGCCCATCCAGGGAAGGCACCTTCCCGCAGGAGGCCCAGCATCTTTACAGTCTTGATAACCCCTCTTCCTCCTGTGTCCCTGTTCTAAAACGTGTATTCAAAAGGGTGGAGTGTGTCGCATCTATGAGTCCTGCTCAGGGCACCTCTGAGGGGAAATGCTGCAGAAGAAGGAGGTTTTGAGAGGCAGGGGACTGCCAGCAAAGGTCAGAGGAGAAGGATGTGGGCAGGAGGAGGAAGAGGGGAGTGGGGGAGGGGTCTGGACTCATAGAGCTTTGGTCAGGTGGTCACTGACCCAGCTGTCTTCTGCTGACACTTTTTTTTCCTAAAGCGCATAGAAACTTGTGATTGTGTGCAGTGGAGTGTTAAATATTTTCACATTGCTTACTGATTGCTTTGACTTTGTCTGCATAAGCACATGTTAAACAGTGATCACATTGCATAATTGGGTGATAATCAAATGACCTATAAAATGGAATCTTTGACAGAGTCCAGTTAGAATGGGGCTGTGTGCCAGGAAGTATCAAGATGCCCCAGACTCTTCCAAACATTGTCATTACCCTGGTTTGGAGGAGGAGAGGTGGCTGAGCTGGTTGGCCTTGGGGAAACACCGAGCTGGTCAACACCCACCTGGGGTGGAGGCGTCACGCGGAAAGTTCAGCTTCTCTGTGCACTGGTGCTGATTAGAATCTCGAAGACAGAGTTTTGGGTGAAGTAGAAAAGGATAGCTTTACTACTTTGCCAGGCAAAGGGGGCCATAGCGGGCTAATGCCCCCAGAACCCTGTGTCCCAACTTGGGGCCGATAGTGAGAAGTTTTATCATAATTGTTTGAAGAGGGTGTGATCAGCTTGTGGACATTCTTCTAATGGGTTGGTGGTGAGGTAAGTAGGAGTCAGCATCGTCAACCTTCAGGTCCAGCTGGTCTGGGTCTACATGCTTGTGGGCTGCATACCGTCATTAATTGTTAATTTTTTCCACCTGGAAGGGAGTTCAGTATTTACAAAACAGCTCCAAGGTATGGTTGTGTATATCCTTTGATGAGGAACCAGGACCTTGCCCCAAAGCTCCTCTTGCCTGTTTCTCCCTGGTCTTGCATCCCTGCTCCTCCCTAATAACTGCTTGAATCTGCCCATTGGAACTCAGGGAAGGTCATGGAGGTTGAGTGAAGGCTGCTTCTTATAATCCTAGAGATGTGGGACCCAAAGCCCTTGTGCTCAGGAGCCTCTCGGCCCTGAGCGGGCAGTTGAGTTTTGCCCTCAGTTTGCAGGTGACTTGGTGAGGCTGGGCCTGAATCTTATCCCCTCCTTCCTTGTGCATATAGTGAAGGTCACTCCCAGCATTTCTGCCCCTTGGCCCCAGTCCTGCATGGTTGTGGACTGTGATGGTGCCCGAGGGCAGCATGGGCGAAGTCTTCAGTGTGTCTGATTCGGTTGGCCTGGGGCTCAGACATGCTTGTACACACAGTCTATTTAGGGAAGCGCTTCTTGAGTCTGTGGCCTTGGAAGTCCACCTTGTGCTTTCGCTTTCCCACCCCTCTGCAGTGGTTCAGCAGCAGCTTTCTAGAATGGAGAAGCTCCGTGTCAGAGGCGCGGGAGGACGCCT
>NW_011495064.1:4391900-4405931 GCF_000754665.1 Bison bison bison
AGGACGCCTGGCGTGTCAGTGGGGGTGGAAGCTCCCTGTGCACCGCGCAGACCAGACTCCTCCTGGCCCCTGTGGAGCGTCTGGCAGCTTCCCTGGCTCCTCCCCCTGCGCCCTGTCTCCACACCTCAACTCTGAGGCTCTTTGCAGAAAGTCCCCCAGGACACCTGCACTCTGTGCTGAAGCCCAGATCCTTGTCATTCTCTTTGGAGACCACTCTACTCCCCAGCAGTTTCCTTTTCTCTGATAATTTATGGACAGTTATTGTCTCATGCATCTCTGGATTCTCTCCGACAAGGTAACATCCTTCCCTGACTTCTCCGACCTCCTTTTACTCTGTTTTAGGGTTGTTTTATTTCTTAGTAGACATTCTTGACCTTTAACTCAAAGGGTACATGGATTTAACGTTACCAGTCAGAGCACTGCTGCTGCTGCTGCTAAGTCGCTTCAGTCATGTCCGACTCTGTGCAGCCCCACAGACGGCAACCCACCAGGCTCCCCCGTCCCTGGGGTTCTCCAGGCAAGAACACTGGAGTGGGTTGCCATTTCCTTCTCCAATGCACGAAAGTGAAAAGTGAAAGTGAAGGCGCTCAGTCGTGTCTGACTCTTAGCGACCCCATGGACTGCAGCCTACCAGGCTCCTCCGTCCATGGGATTCTCCAGGTAAGAGTACTGGAGTGGGGTGCTATTGCCTTCTCCCAGTCAGAGCACAGGCTGATTGAAAAGAAGGAGCTTCAGGTGGATACAACTGAACGAGGACTGTCCCTTCCAGAGGAGTCCTCCTAGCTCAGGGCTGCCCCCGCTGGTGAAAGCCATCACATTCTTCATTTGTGTCTTCCTTAAACCCTGCAGAGCCCACGAGGACAGGGATCCATCTTACTTGAAAGCATTAATAGTCTTGGAAATAGTCTTCTACTAGGACGTGTGTTTTGTGATTGTCATTACAGGTGCCTTTGAACTGTATGGTATTTTGAATAACCCCAGCAGAAGGAGGAAGATCTTTGCATTTTGAGTCGACTTGATTGTTTAATCATTCTTTAATTAGTCAAATATCTTTACTGAACTAGGTATTCACCTTGTTGGTCAAAGACAGAAGCAAAGCCAGCAGATGGGTTGGGAGCAGCGAGGGGCCTTCTGCAGGGTTGGGTCACTGGCTCAGAGAGAGGGATGCTCCGTGATAGCAGCACTGCCATCTTGGTTAAGAAGACCCAGGTTTTAAAATTGATTCCCATCAGTTTCTAAGGAGAAGGCAATGGCACCCGACTCTAGTACTTTTGCCTGGAAAATCCCATGGACGGAGGAGCCTGGGAGGCTGCAGTCCATGGGGTCGCTAAGAGTCGGGCACTACTGAGCGACTTCACTTTCACTTTTCACTTTCCTGCATTGGAGAAGGAAATGGCAACCCACTCCAGTTACTCTTGCCTGGAAAATCCCAGGGACGGGGGAGCCTGGTGGGCTGCCGTCTATGGGGTCGCACAGATTCGGACACGACTGAAGCGACTCAGCAGCAGCAGCAACAGTTAATAACCTGGGACCACGTAGGCCTTTTTCACTGGGGACTTGCCGATGGGGCCGGGAGCCTGATTGCGCCCCAGCCCCGAGGCTCCTGGGGCTCAGGCCACACTGTCTGGTGTGCAAGTTCATTCTCAGAGCAGCCAGCACAGCCTCAGCCCCTTCCATGGCAAAGAGGGTTCTCGACTATCGTTGATACGGTTCATTTCAAACAGGATTAGATGAGCTGTGATCAGATTCCTGGGATGTAATTGCTATATCATTCCTTGGAACTGGGCACGACAGGATCTGACCGCTGTTACAGACCCGTAGGTTGGCTGTATCATCAACTGTTAGTCGCACCAGTGTTTGTCACGGCAACAGCAGCCCATGGCTTAGACTGCGAACCTAATTTAATGGACGAACTCTAATGAATAAAAACAAGGGCTATTTTTACCTCATAACCTAGATTTGTCTGTGAGGAACATGCAAGCCACGCTATTAAATGTTTGGGGCAGTAAACAGGAATTCGGTATATTAAAGCTTTTTAAACTTGCTACTCAAGCAGGCCTGGAAATAGAGTTTGTTAGCTTTTTTAGGATTATAAGTGTTGATTATGTTGGGAAGAAACTGTTCTATGAAGTAATTCAAACAAAATGAATCTTCTTCTGCTTATAAGTTCTTGTGAGAATGTACTCACCCTAGCCTGGAACCCAGGGTAAATTTGAGAATGCTTTGTCTAAAGTTCTTTTTCTGGGAAAATGGGACTGTTAATCAACTTAAATCTGAAATAGTATCCTTCCTTGTTCCCAGCTCTTAGCACTCCAGGATGGTGACATTGTCCACCGTTGGATTTAAGTGGGAAATGGTAAAATTGTTAAGATTAACGTCTAGCTGTGTGTAACAGCAGATCTGGAGGAAGAGGGGCTTAGTCAAAGGCGGTGTTTATTTCTCTCCTTGTACTGGTGTCTGGAGGTGGGCATTCAGATCGTGTGCCCTCCTGTCCCCGGGCCCAGCCTCTTGTCCAGGAAGGCAGCCAGAGGCCCACCCAGCTCTGGGGCCTTGTAGGCTGCAGGAAACTGAACTTCCTGAGAACTCCTCATCAAGCTCTCCTTGTGTCGTGTTGGCAAGAGCTGAACCCTTGGCCACAGTCAGGGAGGCAGGCGGCCCCATGCCAACCAAAGTTCAGGGTCCTGGGCCTGTTAACTAAGGAGGAAAGGAAGAATGGACATTGGAGGCAACTCGCTGTGTCTTTCCTGCAAGTTGTTATCTGCTTTGAAAGATAAGTTTATGTGCTTGTTGGGAAAGTGTTGGCAACATGTTGGGGAAATTTCTGTGGGGAAAGGAGGTGTGGGCAGCTATTGTAA
This sequence comes from Bison bison bison, assembly GCF_000754665.1. Classification (NCBI taxonomy): domain Eukaryota; kingdom Metazoa; phylum Chordata; class Mammalia; order Artiodactyla; family Bovidae; genus Bison; species Bison bison. The sequence goes on from NW_011495064.1 coordinate 4,394,756, forward strand.
CTAAACTCAAGGGCCTGAGACCTTCCTCTCTTTCACGTGGGTCTTAACACTCGAGCCTGAAATGGGTCCCGGATCCTTTGGGCCTTAATCCCTCATTTAAAGGACAGAAATGGCAGAGGTCTCATCTGAGTTCTCGGGGCACCAGGTGCTGAGGCTGCAGGCTGGATCTGCTTTCCCCACTAGGCCCTCGGGGTTTCTGGAGCCCTGGGTGTGTCCAGAGGCGAGGGCTGCCCGGGTGGGGGGACTTCAGGCAGGGTGTGGGATCCGACAAGGGCCAGTGGGCAAGATGCCCTGGGTGGGAAGGGGCCTGGAGTGGGGGCCCAGGTGGGGCAGACTGCTTCTCCTGCCAGAGCCGTCTTCCTCTGAGCGTGGGAGGGCCGGCCTTACCAGCAGAGTTGACAGACACCTGGGTCTGTTGGTATCTTTCCTGCCTCCTCCCTCCTCATCCTGCTTTTCCTTTCAGAAGGGTGATCTCAAGGCCCTGCTGTTTGTCCAGTGAAGGGATCTAAGAATCACTTTACTCTCGGTGTCAGTGAAATTGACTGTGTTCTGCTTTTACAGGTGTTTGCATTTCAAGAAGGATATATGTTCTTATTTAGTTGCTTCAGTTCTGTCTCTTTGTGACCCCGTGGACTGTAGCCCGCCAGGCTCCTCTGTCCGTGGGATTGCCCAGGCAAGAACACTGGAGTGGGTTGCCATGCCCTCCTCCAGGGGATCTTCCCGAGCCAGGGGTTGACCCTCCACCTCTTGTGTCTCCTGCATTGGCAGGTGGGTTCTGTACCACTCAGCCACCTGGGAGGCATGGACTGCACTAGCAGTGCCTACAGTCAAGGCTGGTCGGATGGCAGACCACAGAATAGGGGGGGCCTGGGGCCCTCCTTGTGCTACAGACCGCTGGGCATGAGCCTTCGCTGCATGTCTGGGTGTAGTTGGCCAGAGCCCCTGCTCCTGTTACCTTCCCTCCACCCAGCCCAACCCCCCCTGCAGCGTGTTCCTCTCACCTCCTGCGTGCTCACAGTCATGCTTGCACACACCACTCACACCTGCACGTAGGTCTGCCACTTGCATGCATGTTTATACACTCTTTATACACGCACGTGTGTACCCAGGCCTCACCCTCACCACCGCCCACCAGGGAGGCTGTAGTCCCCGGAAGCTGCGCTCCTGGGGGCCACGCGTTGCTTTCTGGCTGACTGGAACCCCTGGGAGCTCGGAGTCTGGACGTGCACATGTTCAAGGATCTTTACCAAAAACATTCCCTAAGTTCATGCCTCTGAAATCAGGAACTTCCTTTTGCGTTTCTAAAACTCATGATGAGAATCTGCTCATGGGTAATAACAGCTTTTCCTTGCCTTTGAAAATGTCTTCACTTCCCATTTTGAAACGGGAAGGGCTTTGGCCTCCCCCACAGCCCTTCCCTGCCTTCTCTCCCTGGGTGGCTCTGCAGGCCGGGGGTGAGCTCACCGTCTTTCCTCGCACCCCAGCATCGTCGCTGTGTGAGCTGGTGCTGATCTTCCAGATTGTTTTGCCGTCCGGTTCTTTCTCAGTGAAAACATAATTCTTTTTTTCATGTTTGAGAGTAAATATTCAGATGCCCATCGAACTTCTCAGAACCACCTTTCCTCCTGGGCATGGGAGTGTCCACCCCGTGCCATTTGGGACTTGCCTTCCCATTCCACAGGCGCCCTGGTAACCAGATGCTGCACCTGCGTTTCAGAGGAAAGAAAGACTGCTGGGACACGCTGAGTGCTGAGTATTGCAGGGTGAACGGAAAGTGTGGCCTGGCCCCGGGGGAGGTGGTTCTGATTTCCAGGTTTCAGCTCGCACTCTTAAAGGGGCAGGCACTGTTATAGAGTGGGCGGTGGGGGAGGGGAAGCTGGAGCGACCTGGAGTCCTCAACAGCGCTGCTGCCTATGGGAGGTGGCGGCTGGCACAGCTTGTGAGGCCCCTGGCCTGGGCAGCCTTGCCAGGGACATAGCGGGCGCTCGGGAACATCTGAGTTCAAGATGGCGCCACCGCTGGCCCAGAGACGCCCTGGTGTGAAGGGCGCCTCCAGGGGGCTCGGGGGGTGGTCCTCAGTCAGGGATGCAGGCGGGGCTGCGCCCTTTGGGACGGCACTCACGTGGGACAGGATGGGCGGGGCAGGGGCAGGAGTCCGCTGACCTGTGGGCCTGGCTCAGCCTTCACCCCTGAGGCTGGGGGACTAGGCACTCGGATTGCCTGGCGTGGGTCTCCTGCGCACCCCTGCCCCTCCGGTTGAGAGAGGGCAGGTGGTCTGGTCACTCTAGTAACAGCAGGCACCTCTCGTTAGGAGGAAGGGAGTGAGTGCTGGGCAGTGAAGAGGAGAAGCAGCGTCAGAGCACGATTGTCTACCATAGGAACCCTGAGGGGCTGCGTGGGGGTGCTGGGTGGCTGGATGCCCTGCCCTGCTCCACTCTCCCTTCTCGGTGTGTAGCTCCTCAACAGTAGCTCCTTAAAGGTCTGGAGGAATTGTTGAGAGGTTCACTTCGGCTTTACTGCCTTGTGTGGGGCTGCTGTGTTCCGTGTGGCATTCACCAGTGTGACGATTGTTCTCAGGGGACATGCCCAGTGACCGTAATGGATCTGGGGTGTCCTGAGACATCACTGTTCTTCAGGGCAGGGCCAGCAGCTCAGCTTTCTTTGTATCCCCAGAAGTGTCGTACAGTGCCTGGCACACGATCAGTGTATAATTGATGTTTGTTGAATGAATGAAAGGGAAAGTCACTACCTCATTGTCAGAAGGGAAAGGAAAGCCTCAGGCTGTTGTGGGAAGACAGCCGTTTTCCGGAGGTCACGTTGGGGTTCAGTCTAACTTAGGAAAGGGAGGTGAGAGCAGAGCCCGTGGTCGCCCCAGTGAGTCCGCAAGGTGAGGCCGAGCCCCTCAGCTTGTCCCCTGCACCTGATGTGTGCTGCGCGCCTGGCCCCTCACCCACTGACAAACCCGGGCTGCTTCTGCACCTCTGGGGGGAAGGAGCCACGCCTCAGGGCTTGGTTACCCTGGATGTTTTCTTCCTAAATTTAATCAACCTGAAAGAGGAATTCTGTTTCCATGTGTGCAGGCTAGACTCCTGGGGACTAGAAGATTCAGAGAAGCTGGGAGGGTGGGGCGCACAGGACAGGGGCCGCCTCCTCTCCTGGGCCTCAGGGGCATCAAAGGGCTTCATGGAGCGATGAGTTAGATGTCAAGGATGTGGTGAGGGCTCGAGCTGCGGGGTTCAGGGAGACGTGTGGGCAGGGTGGGGGTAACACACAAGGAAGGAGGCCCGGGAGGCGAGGCCAACCCAAGATTTGAGACTGCGTTCATCCCACACTGGAGTTTCTTCAGACTTTAAAATTCTGTTTTGCTTGTATCTTACTGATGGTTGGTTGGTTGAATCATTGTTATTGTTTTCAATGATGAAAGCATAGTCTTCTAAATGGTCTGAGGAGGCCCTTTCTTAGACTGCAGCGGTTGTTATGACCACCCCTGTGTGCTAACCACTTTCGTGGGCCAAGGCTGGCGGCCTGGTCTCTGCTCAGGGCTGGGCCAGCAGGCGTGGGCACCTCTGCTCCCTGAGCCCCGCGTGGCCTGATGCTTGGTGGCCAAAGTGCATAGCCACAGGCAGGGTGTCCCTCTGAGCCTGCGGTGGTGGCACTGAAGCCATGTCCCTGAAATGATGGAAACGAAACCAGCCCTGGAGAAGAATGTGATAAACCGCCTGTGAAGACTGGGCCATGAGGAAGAGAAAGCACTGGGGTGTGAACCCAGAGATGTGTGTTCCTAGAAGTGGATCAGCTGTCTCAGAGTCCCCTCTCTGCGGTGGAATAGCTGAGTGGCGCCTTCAGCCTTCTGAGGTCTCCGCACCAGGGGCCCAGAGCCGCCAGGAAACGTGGTTGAACCTGTGGACCAGAGGCTGCGGAGGTGTTGGCTTGCGTCTGCCAAGGCGTGCTGTAAGATCCTGGGCTCTGGGACCCGAAGTGTTTGTGTCCCCCTTCCGTATGCTGTCATGATGTGGTCAGGGAGGAAGGCATGCTGAAGGCGCCCAGTTGGAGGAAGGGAAGTGAAAGCAGAGCGAGCAGGGGGTGGGTGCAGTGCCAGGGACAGCGCGGCCCTCCGTCCCCTCACCTGCCGGGTGGCGCCGCGCGGAGTGGGGCTCCGTCCCCTCACCTGCCGGGTGGCGCTGCGTGGAGTGGGGCTCCGTCCCCTCACCCACCAGGTGGCACCGCCTAGAGTGGGGCTCCATCAAGCCCCGTCCCGGGCTAGTGTCGCTTGGTGGTGGCGGCTCAGTCGTGTCCGACTCTGTGGCCCCAGGGACTGCAGCACGCCAGGCCTCCCTGTTCTTCACCATCTCCTGGAGCTCGCTCAGACTCCTGTCCATTGAGTCAGTGATGCCACCCAGCCGTCTCATCCTCTTATCACCCCCTTCTCCTTCTGCCTCTGATCTTTCCCAGCATCAGAGTCTTTTCCAGTGAGTCAGCACTTTGCATCAGGTGGTCAAATTTATTGGAGCTTCAGCATCAGGCCTTCCAGTGAATATGCAGGGTTGATTTCCTTCAGGGTTGACTGATTTGATCTCCTTGCTGTCCAGGGGACTCTCAAAGAGTCTTCTCCAGCACCACAGTCAAAAGTATCAATTCTTCGCTGCTCAGCCCTCTTTATGGTCCAAACTCACTTGGTGGGAGTCTTCAGAGCCTCCCTGTTCTTGGCTTGATTTGTCAAATTTGAAGACAACATTTCATGTTCTGTTTCACAGCAGCTGTTCACTTCGGTGGTTCATAGATGATAAGGTATGGTGGGGTATATGATAAAGTCAGCCTCCTGTTCCCTCTCCAGCCACCTGGAGCCCTCCCTGGAGACGCCAGCACCACAGGCTTCTCGTGCCTCCTTCCGCAGGTGTCCGGTGTACGAGTCAGCACGGGTGTGTGTGTCTTGCGTGTAGACACGCTCACGGTTACCCTTGTCCTGCGCCGCTGCTGCCTGCCCTTGCCCCTGGCCCTCCCCGCCTCCCCTGACTGTACCCTGGTGCCCTCCGCTCACGGGGACATAGCGTCTCTTTGTTTGGCCCAGCTGCATGGGGTCCCCCTGCCAGGCTGTACTGTGGATTCTTTAAGCAGAGCTCCCTTGATGGTGGGGGGCTTTTGCCAGCCCGTGCTTGGCACGCGTGTTGAGTGCGCTGTCCTGCCCCGAAGCGTGGACGAAGTACGCTGGCTGCAGGGAGAGCGGGGGCTTAGATGATGTTTGCATGCTCCTGCCCGTTCCCTGCGGTTCTCACTTGGCCTGTAACCTCTCCTTTGTCACATATCATCATCTGTAAGACAGGCTTCTTTAAAATACTGCTCTCTAGTTACATCCAGACCTTTCAGACTAACCCGCAGCACCCTGAATGAGGCTCGTCAAGGCCACCTGGACCCAGCTTCTAGAATAGTGGTTCTGAAGGGCTCTCCTCTGCCTGGCTCACCACGGGGCTGAGCACCAGGAGCTTCAGAAGGGTCTGAGGGTTTTTTCTGATAGCCGGGACCACACCGTGCCTGGGGAGTGAGCCGGTTTCCAGCTGTATTGTCTGCCTGAGGCTGGCCCTGGCTGGGCCCTCCCAGGGTTTCAGCCACTCCCGCCTTCATGCTGTGTGTCTGGGGGGGAAGGGAATGACCTGGGCTTGGGCACTGTACACATGGGTGTTTTGGAGTCGTGTTGGATGGCCGTCGTCGGCTTCTCAGTCTGCAAGCCGGCCCTGGTGGTTTGCACCGTAGCGGTTATGTGGTGACATCACTGAGCTGCGGCGTACAGGCGGGGGCATCTGCAAGGCCCCCCTTCAGTCCCAGGAGGTGGGGTGGTGGAGGCTACTGGCACCTGAGTGCCTGCTCACGTTCCCTCCCGTGTGAAGTGGCCCAGGGATGCTCCAGGGAGAAAGACGTGGGGATAACCCCCCTCAGAGTTGTCCCAGGAGTGTGTCTGGAAGCCTGCATACTAGCCCCCACAGGATCTCAGAGGAGGGCCGAGCTGCAAGGCCTCCCCTGGGAGTGAGGGTGAGCTGATGTTAGACGCAGGCACCCAGGGGCTCCCCAGGCCAAGGAGCGCTGAGGGGGTCCCTCCTTCTGCTGGCTCAGTCCCAAGGCCACTGTCCCTTTTCTGGCCTGGTGGTGGCTGGTCGGGAGCCCAGCCCTTGCACCTGTAGAGGAGGTCAGAGAAGAGGGGTGCAGAGAAGACAGCTCAGGGGCTGGGACGGTGGCGCTCGGGAAGCCAGTGGGGTTCCTCTTTCTGTTCATTTTTTCTTTAGAACACTTTTGAGGTTTGGAGGCTCTGCCCTGGCTGTGGTGGGCTGCTCGGCCCGTGGGAGGGATGGTCTTTACATCCCTCGCAGGCTGGAGTCAAGGTGGGGGACTCCTGAAAGGGGGCGGGGAGGGCAGAAACATCCGGGATCCAGCCTCGTCCACTCAGAGCCCGGAGAGCGGCCGCCAACGCCAGGGAAGTGGGATTGCACATCGTGCATTTCCAAACTGGGACCTACCCCGCCCCCAAGCAGGAAAACCGGGAGTGGGGCGGCCACGGAGCCAGGCTGCAGAGATGGAGAGCAGGGGAGAGGGGGCCTGGTGTTAACACTCACCCTCTGCGGCCCCGCTGGCCCTTCTTCCAGGCTCGCAGGGCGGGGGTTGCAGGTCCCACACCAGGGACCCACTGCGCCGCTGCTTTGGCAGCTGCAGGGCTCATGGCTGAGGGAGGTGCTCCCGCTGCGCTTGTGGAAGGTAAGGGGCCTGCTGGCCGCTCATGGCTCTGGCGGTCGGGGTCCTCCTCTGGGAGGTCAGCAGAGGCATGGCACTGAGTGTTTAAGGTGGACGTCTGTGGCAAAATTTTATATTTATGTAGGACGCGCCAAGAATTGGGGCAGCCTTGGAAACTCCCTTTGAAACAGAATCAAGAGAGCCAGCATATGTGAAGGTGGTTTTTGAGTATCGGCAGGACTGTGCAGCGTGAGGCTGTGTGCACAGTTCACAGGACTGGCTGGTGGTCCCGGGCGGTGGCAGGAACCCCTTCACTGATGGAGGTTCTTGACTTCCTGCCACGTGCCCGGCAGCGTCCAGGTGGCCTCACTCACGTTTCTCATGTCGTCCCCTACGTCAGTGTCCTAGGGTTGCTGTCACAAATTCCTACCAACTTGGTGGCTGAAAGCAACAGAACTTCATCCTCTCACAACTCCAGAGGCTAGGAGTCCACATTAGCATCACAGGGTCAAGACCTCGGGGTCGGCAGGGCCGCGGTGGCTGAGATGACCCAGTTCTTGCCTCGTCCACAGCAGCTGCTGACTCCCTCTGCTCGCAGGCCTGCCCCGCCCCGCATCTAGGGCCGGGCTCTGTGACTCGGCCTCCCTCTGCCTGTGTCACGTGGCTCTCTCCTTCTGAGATCTCCCTTCATGTCTGTCTTCTCAGGACGTTTACACTGGCTTTAGGGCCCACCACATAATCCAGGATGGTTTCCTCCCTCAGGATCCTCAGCTTAATCGTGCCTGGAGTCTGTGCCGTGTAAATAGCACTCACAGGCTGCAGGGACTAGAACAGGGGCATCTTTTGGGGGGTTGGGGGGGCATTATTTGACCTCCCACATCCCACAGCAACCTGCTGAGGCTGGCACTGCCCAAGACAGCAGATGGAATGAGGAAGCGCAGGCTTGGCCCGCTGAGGCTGTTGGGCGGCCATGGTTCTTCCTTGTCCTGAACCTGTGAAGCTGCAGGAGGGCCATTTAGACACTGAGATGCACGCAGCGACTAGATAAGTCCTGTACTCTTCCTGTGCCGTTACACTGGTTTGGAAAAGAAAGAGCTTTGGATCAGGGCCCGTGGTGCACCTAGCTGGGGGCACGTATGCTGATGCCTGGATTCGCTGTGGCCAGATGGCCCTGGGCAGCCTCATTCTCCTCATCTGTACATTGAAGACAGAACAGCCCGTGAGTTAGATGATGTCTCCTGGGTGAAATGGCCCAGCAAGGGTCATTGTATGGGTTTCTCATTCAGTGTGAGTCCCTGGTCCCCACAAGGAGAAATCACATGAGCAAGGTCAGGAGACATGAAGGATGGACTGTGTTAATACCCAAGAGAAACTGCACTGAGAAGTGTGCAAATAATTGACTCAATGATAACGACACACATTTATCGAATGCCTGCCTGAGCCAGGAAGTTGGGTTGGGGAAGGGAGAGAAGGGCAGGCAGCACACAGCCCTCCTGCTGTGGAGGAGGGGAGCCAGGGGCCAGACATGTGAACCGTCATTTCTAAGTTGTGGACTGAAATGAAGAGGAGTAGGAATGCATCTCAGAGAAGGCAATGGCACCCCACTCCAGTACTCTTGCCTGGAAAATCCCATGGACGGAGGAGCCTGGTGGACTGCTGTCTGTGGGGTCGTGAAGAGTCGGACACGACTGAGCGCCTTCACTTTCACTTTTCACTTTCGTGCATTGGAGAAGGAAATGGCAACCCACTCCAGTGTTCTTGCCTGGAGAATCCCAGGGACGGGGGAGCCTGATGGGCTGCCGTCTGTGGGGTCATACAGAGTCGGACACGACTGAAGCGACTTAGCAGCAGCAGCAGCAGGAATGCATCTCACATGTATTTATTTATATTTTCATAAGTAATGTGATGAAAATTCATGAGGGTCTGTGTTCCTGAATCTGTTCTGTATCTTCAGCTCATCTTCCATTTCTCACCCCAGTTGGTGGCTGGTCATGGGTCCCAGAGCTCCTCAGTTACTCCTTGTAGGTCCCCGAAGCCCCTCAGTGGCTGGGCCTGGGTCCCTGTACAGTCCCTGAGTCCCTGGCTCTCAGGCCCTGGTTTTAATAACTGGCCAGGCCTGGTTATGCTCTTCCCCAGGGGACAGGCCTGCTTCCTGCCGCCTATTTACACTGACCCCCACTCCCTTGGGCCTGTGGTTCCCCCTGGTGTGGACCTGGCCTCTCCAGCCCTTGCGTGGACGGGTGCTTGGTCCCGGGCTCCCTCTGATTCCCTGGCTCCAGGCTCAGGCAAGCCCCTGCCCTCCTCGCTGAGTCCACGCCTCTCCCATGAGTCCTGCTCCCCCAGCTCTGCAGGAAGGGACCTTGTGGTGTTAGGTTTCTTACACTGACCTTACTGGGCACTCCTGTGTGCCCAGGCCTCTTGGCTCAGGAGGGCTGACGCATGTCACACCCGTCACTGATTCCACGAGCCGCCCGTGCTCCTGGGGCCTGGCCGAGTGCCCGCTGCTGTGCTCTGCCTGCGTGTGCACGGCTGCCTTTCACACACCCTGAGTCACGCGTATCTGTCCTCCCATTGGGCAGGTGGCAGAATCGGGGTGCAGAGAAGTGAGGCCACCCAGTGGTCAGTGGCAGAGTGGGGTCCACGGGCCCTCTCGCCACACAGCCCCTCGCTTACAGAGCTGCACCAGGTGGGCCAGGCCCAGGGACGGGCCAGCCACCAAACTCACAGGGCCACGGGAGCCCAGCAGGTGACAGTGTCCTCTGCGTCCTCTCTGGGGACTCATGGCTTTATCTCCCTGTCCCGTCTCTCTTTGATCCTGTCTCACAGCCCCACAGCCCTTCCTTGTGTGTATCCCCAGGGACACCCGGTGCCTGTGCTGTACACCGCCCCCGCCCCGGCACACACGCACACCTCGTCCACTTGCCGACCCCCACCCTGTGGCCTGGATCTCCCGTCTCCTTTCTCCTTGCCCTGTCCTGTGCTAGCCTGCCCTGTGCTGCTGACCGCCCGCAGGGGTGGGGGGTGGATGGAGACCCAGTGTCCCCGCCTTGGCAGTGAGCAGAAAGGCTCTTCTCAGCTTCGTGGACTCCCTGCTATGTGCTAGTTGTAAAACTTCTCTTCCTTGAGTAACAGAATTTTTGCATAGACCCCCTACAGGTAAACTCACATTTGATTTTCTTGTATGATTATAACATTTTTCCTATTTTAAATCAGCAAAAGAACAAATGTGTTAAGTAAGCATTTGCTTATTAGCTTGGAAACTTAAATCTCATTTTAATGGTGATTTTATAGGAAAAGAAATACTCTCTAGGTTCCAATTAACTTATAAATGGGCTTTAGGGAAGCAACCTGTTAGTTGAACTGCCTGTAAGTTTTTCACCTTGGTAGGATTCTAGAACTGAGCTTAAAATTCATCATCACTGGTAGTACTTTGTTTACTTTCTAATCCAGTGAGGCCATGAACTAATTTAACAGGTGATAACTCTAAGTAAATGAAATAAATAGTACAATTTTGAGATTGGACAGAAAGGAGGTGAGAACCTTCATTCAGTTCAGTTCAGTTGCTCAGTCGTGTCCGACTCTTTGCGACCCCATGGACTGCAGCACGCCAGGCTTCCCTGTCCATCACCAACTCCCGGAGCTTACTCAAACTCATGTCTATCAAGTTGGTGATGCCATCCAGCCATCTCATCCTCTATCGTCCCCTTCTCCTCCCGCCTTCAATTTTCCCCAGCATCAGGGTCTTTTCAAATGAGTCAATTCTTTGCCTCAGGTGGCTGAAGTATTGGAGTTTCAGCTTCAGCGTCAGTCCTTCCAATGAATATTCAGGACTGATCTCCTTTAGGATGGACTGGTTGGATCTCCTTGCAGTCCAAGGGACTCTCAAGAGTCTTCTCCAACATCACAGTTCAAAAGCATCAGTTCTTCAGCACTCAGCTTGCTTTAGAGTCCAACTCTCACATCCATACATGACCACTGGAAAAACCATAGCCTTGACTAGATGGACCTTTGTTGGCAAAATAATGTCTCTGCTTTTTAATATGCTGTCATAGCTTTTCTTCCAAGGAGCAACTGTCTTTTAATTTCATGGCTTAGGTGAGAACCTTAGATACCTCAATTTGGACGTCTCAGTAAAGAAAACAGAAAATTTAAAGGTGCCACGAGGGAAGGGTAAGGATGGAAGGAGAATAAAACCAAACCAGAGTCAGTTCTGTGGGGAGAGGCTGGCTGCTCCCATGTCTCCACCTCAAACCTGTGGCGTTCGTCTTTTGATGGTCTCAGTCCTGACCCCAGTGAGACTTCAGTGGAATGCCACAGGTGGATGGATCAGGATTGAAGCCTCACCGGTTCACAAGTGTACATAATTCAGCTGAGATGGACACAGAGCTCCCCGAGGGCCCGGGAGACACCACCACCGGGACCTGCAGTGAGATGGCAGAGGAGGAGCTGATGTGACAGA
>NW_011495064.1:4406031-4413846 GCF_000754665.1 Bison bison bison
GGGATTCCCAGGAAAAGGACCTGTTGGGGTGGAGGTGGGGACTAGGGGGAAGCAGAGCAGTGATGCGAGCCCCCCCCCCAGCCCCCGCCACATTACACTCACCTGGGGCTCTCAAGGAGGCCTGCTCTCCACTGCCTTGCCTGCGCCCAGGGCTACCCGCCAGCAACACGGGTGGGGGCAGCACAGGGGTCTGTCACATTTTCCACTGCATGACTCTGGGTTTCAGCTGGGCCAGAGAGGGCTGGGCCCCAGAGGTTCCGAACTGGACTGTTCTGGTTTGAATCCCTGCGTAGCTGCACCAACCCCCACCTCTCAGAGGCTGCTAAGGTGGGTGAGTGATGTGTCGAGCGCCAGGGGTTCCGTGGCAAGAGTGGCTGACTGGTATGAAAGGGCTGGTGGCAGAGGGCCTCCCTGTCCCCTCTCCCTGCAGGGTCTCACTGGTAAAGCCACAGCCCTGGCTATGACTGCTGCTCGACTCAGTAGGAAGTGGCTGGAGAACCACAGCCACAGAGGAGGGTCTCTGAATTCACAGCTGCAGTGTGCGCGGGTCCGCGGCTGGCGTTGGTGAGGAAGGAGGGTGCGGGGTCCTGGCTGGGCTTGAACCCAGCACCTCCTGACAGCACTCTGAAGTGTGTCTGGAGAGGAAGGGTCAGGGTGTGGCCATCACAGGTGGTGGCACCTGGAGCCTCGGTTCCTAAGGCTGTTACATACATGGCACAGTTACACCCTGTCAGGGCATTTCTACCTGTGGCCTCACTCAGACATCACCGGGGTGTGGAGAGAAAACCATGGTCCTCTCTGGTCTTCCCACTCCCCTCTCTGGAGGCCTGACATTTCTGCGCATCATCCCGGGGGTACCATCTGCCCCATCGAGACGTATGTCTGAGAAGCATGCATCCAGTTAACGGGCTTGTTTGGAAAGCCATGTACACAGGGAAATGAATCACTTGTGGTTTTCATTTCGGTCTCCTATTATTTCCCTCTTCGTATTCATGGTATCTGCTATCACCCTGTTAGACTCCAGGTCAGCCTGATGCTGGGTGTCCGCGTGCAGAGGTGGGGCTGCCTCCAGCCTTCTGGGGGTAGGTGAGGTCTGTGGCACGTTTTGTATTTTTAAAGCAGGTTGCCTGAACAGAAGAGTGTATTCCAAGGGGGCTGGGGTTGGAGGCGTGTGGCGTGGTGCGGTGCGGTGCTCTGTGTAACCTGGAAATGCCACAGAGATCTAAGTGCCTCTGAAGAGCCCCAGGTGCAGGGAGCCCAGACTGGTCCGGCCTAGCCCTGCACTACACAGAGGTCACCTTGGGGGCCAGGGTGGATCAGTGGCCTGCTGAGGGTCTCCTGGCTGGTGAGTGACTCCGGGCCTGGCCCTCTTGTGCACTGCAAGGCCCCGGGGAGCTGCAGAGCCCACGTCAGCCAGACTGCCATCTCCCCAACAGTTTGCAGCCCCAGTGCCATTAGTATCATCCTAAGTGAAGTGCAGGGAAACCAGTTTCATTATTTCATAGTCTTTTGCTCATAAAAAGCATTTCCAAGTAATTTTTCTTCTGTGCTGAATTTATCTTGGGGCACTGTGTAAGCTTTTCTGTCATGTGGTCATTTAAGGAAAGCTAGTTTGGGGCTTCTTCAACGGATTGGTTTTGTGCTCAGTACGGAAGGGTTAGAGTTGAAGATGACGCAGTCCCTTTCCTTAAGGAGCTGGGGGAAAACAGGGATTTGCAATGTATTAAAGATGTTTCCTTGGAAGAAAAGTTATGACCAACCTAGATAGCATATTGAAAAGCAGAGACATTACTTTGCCAACAAAGGTCCGTCTAGTCAAGGCTATGGTTTTTCCTGTGGTCATGTATGGATGTGAGAGTTGGACTGTGAAGAAGGCTGAGCACCAAAGAATTGATGCTTTTGAACTGTGGTGTTGGAGAAGACTCTTGAGAGTCCCTTGGACTGCAAGGAGATCCAACCAGTCCATTCTGAAGGAGATCAGCCCTGGGATTTCTTTGGAAGGAATGATGCTAAAGCTGAAACTCTAGTACTTTGGCCACCTTATGCGAAGAGTTGACTCATTGGAAAAGACTCTGATGCTGGGAGGGATTGGGGGCAGGAGGAGAAGGGGATGACATAGGATGAGATGGCTGGATGGCGTCACTGACTTGATGGACGTGAGTCTGAGTGAACTCTGGGAGTTGGTGATGGAGAGGGAGGCCTGGCGTGCTGCGATTCATGGGGTTGCAGAGTCGGACACGACTGAGCAACTGAACTGAACTGAAAGATGTTTTCTTTGTGGTATACAGAGAACTGTATCATTAAGAGCAGAGAATGTTTATTTCTGGCCTTGAGAAACTTCACAGAGAAATTGCTGTTTAAACATGTCTTGAAGCAGAAGCATGAATTGCCCGCAGGACAAGAACAGAAGGGCATCAGAGAGGACAGCCTGAGCAAAGACCAGGAGGGTATTTGAGAGCCTCAGAGAAGCAGTCTGTAGGTGTGGTTCTCAGAACTTTGGGGAAGGTAGGTAGGTCAGCAGGCCCCACCTCTGGGGTGAAGGACCTTGGACTGCTTCCTATTTGTGCTGAGAATGCGGAGGAAGGGATTTAAGCCAGGGAGTTTGTCCCTCAGATTTCCAGGTTACAGAGAGTCTGCTAAAACCCTATGGTTCGAACTCCCAAGACCAGGTATATAAATTCATATCTATGATCCAGGATGATAGATGAGATGGGAGAGTGAGACTGGCCTTGGACGGAGCTAAATCACGGATAACACGGAAGGAGTCAAAACTTAGTACAAAATGAGTTTAATCTGCCTAAGATTACGTGTAAAATTTAGCAGCATGTTGAATTTTTACAGATATATTGTTTTGTACTTTAAGCTTCAATATTATTTTACGTGATCAAAAATGGTCCTTCTGGCCTGCCTTGGCTGTGGGGCAGGAACTCAGCAGCCTAACCTCGAGACTGGGACTCGAACCTAGCCACAGCCCAGTTTGGGACTTGAGCCCACGAGGCCAGGACTCAGACCCGGCCAGAACCTTGCTTAGAACCTGAACCGACACAGCTAGGACACAAACCCAGCCAAAACCCACAGTCTTCCAACTGAGACCACAGACCTGGTTTCAGGACCAAATGAAATTCAGGTTCTTGATGTCTCATCGCAGAAACAATTCAGTGAGAGACAAAGTGATAGGTAAGAAGTGGATTTATTCAGAGAGAAACGCACTCCACAGCCAGAATGTGGGCTGTTGCAGAGGGTGAGTGCAGCCTATGTGGTGTGGTTAGCGTTTAGGGGCTGGGTAATTTCATAGGCTAGTGAGGGGGAGGATTATTCCAACTGTTTTGGGGGAGAGGCGGAGTTTTCCAGGGGTCGGGCCACCGTGCACTTTTTGGTCTCTGATGGTTGGCCTTCAAACTGTCATGGCGCCTCTGGGTGTGTCGTTTAGCTTGCAGAGATGAGCTTGTACTAAGCATCAAGATCTCGTCAAGCTGACTTGTCCGAGTTCTTGGACCCATTTGGTTCTGTCCCGTTTAAGTTGTGCCCTCGGCTGTGTCGTTCTTTCAGAGGTTGTGCCCTGCCCCCTTCCCTCCTGTTTCACCCCTCCTCCCCACTTACCCTGCACCCAGGGTGGTGATGGGGGATCCCCCCCGCCACCCCGCCCCGCAAGTGCATTGTTTTCTCCCTCAAATGCACTGTCTTCTCATTGTTTCCCAAGGCTAATCCAGCAAATGTTTGATCCACCCACAAGCAGTCAAGGTTTGAAGGCAGAATCTTACTAAAATCAACCCTAAATAGTTTGGTGGTAACCAGCCTTCTTTGCAATGAGATTTTGCCCACGTTTCTCTCCTTTAATGTAATGAGTCACACTTGCCACTTGAAACATTTTTAATCTCAGAACTTTGTAGAGAAGTTAATTAGAATGGGCACACAGGACAATGAGGATTCATAGTGGAGAAGCTTTTTTTTTAATATTTGAGTTTCGATAGTTCCTAGAGCTTGCCTTTTGCTTCTTCAGGGCCTGGTTAGACGGGTAGCAGCGAGGCTCGGGTCAGGTCTTGCTGGGACAGGCGCCAGTGCCGACTGCCTGCTCGCAGTGCCCTGTGGCCTGGCCTGGTGGGCTCGCGGCGCTGTGCCCGGCTCCCTGCTGAGTGGAGCGCCCCAGAGCGGGAGCCCTCTGCAGCTGTGGTGGGACCCGTGCCCTGGGGATGAGCCTCTTCCTTCATCACCACCAAGCCCTGCCAGGCGTCCAGTCCCCGACCCTGGAGTCAGGGTGGCCCCACTCCGGGTATATGTGGGGGAGGAGAGGCTGCTGCAGCAGGAACCCTGGGGAGGCTGGGCTTCCTGGAGGTTGGCTTCCCTGGGATCTCCTCTGTTCACAGGGGAGTGGGGTCCACTGCGTCTGAGCTCCCGGTTGCCGAGGTCACTCCATGGTGCCCAGTTACGGCATAGTCACAGTCGCCTGGCCTCCCCACCTCCTGCCGTCTGCAGGTTCTCATGGGACTGGGGGCCATCCCTCTCCAGGCCAGGTTGTTAATGCGGGCTCTGAACAGAAATGCTGCCCTTTCTCGAGGCCTTGCTTCCTGCTGCAGGCATTCCTCTTCTCTGTACTCCGAGCCCCTCCGTCGTCCTGGATCCAGCCGCTCGGCCTGAGTGCTCCCAGCACCTTGCTTCTTAAGGGCTAGGAGTCCCCAGGCCTGAGGGCGTGGGCCGGGCTTGCAGCAGTGCTGGCCGTGCTTTGTCTGGGATCACAGTTGTCCTTGCGACAGCCGGAGGCAGAGATGCTGCTTACCCCGGGTCAGAGGGGAAACTGAGGAACAGCAGGTTAAACCAGTCGCCCCTGACCGCCCCTGACCGCTGAGAGGCAGAGCCGGGACTGGAACACCGGTGGTGTGGCTGTGGGCCTGTGAGGCAGGATCCCTTCCGGGTGTGGGAGCCCCACAGTGGCCCAGTTCTCAGCAGGTAACCGCTTCAGGCCCCGCTGTTGCTGTGGCCTCTCTCTGTCTGAGGTGCTGGCACCCGCTGGACCCAGGGCACAGCCCCGCGGGTGAGGACTCACCTCTGCCTCCGTGTCAGGGGGCTCTGGCTGCACCGGAGCCCAGGGACGTCACGGGGTCTTGTGGGAATGGCCCTCCCTGTGTGAGAGGCTGGCCGGGGCAGCCCCCGCCCTCCTGGGGAGGGGTGTCTGCCCAGCAGGGGCTCCCCCACACCCACTGCTCCCTCCTGTCTCGCCTAGTGCCCGTCCTGCTCGGGCCACAGCTGGAGGAGGGGAGAGGCTGAGGGCCCCTCTGACCCTGGGCCTCAGTCCACTGGTCCTGGGAGTGGGCTGCCTGGAGGTGGGCAGGCGGCGTCCACGCCCTGCTGCTCCTCACCCTCTCTTATTACCCAATCCTGATTCCAGACTCGGGGGCTATTTTGTGGCCCATTTAAGAGCTGCCTTTAATCTTCCTAAAATAAGGTGTGCTATTTTGGACGTTGCTGTCTGTGAGAGGGATGTGTGTTTAAAGCTAAAATAGGCCGTACCTTTTAATTTGTGGGTGTTTCCTTTTTCTGTGTCAGCCACGCTGTGTTTAAGTCACAGTGTCACAGGGTCCTTCCTCCCACCTTAGAGGGCAGACCCAGGCCAACCTGAACCCGCACACCGGACTGCTGACGGCACCGCCCACTCAGGACCTGGGCCTCCTCCATGTCGGGGGAGCTTCTGCAGTGTCTGCCCTTCATCCCCCTGCCCAGAGGACCCGGTCATTTGTTCAGGAGCTTGGGTGGGCCCGGTGTCTAAGCAGCTGAGGATGCTCTCACAGGCCAGCTGCCCGGTGGCTTCCCACGGCCTGGGCTGCAGTGAGAGTCCAGGCGGTGGTGGGCAGACCGCCATCGTGGGTGAGTTGTGGACAGCTGTCACACACGTGTACACACACCCACCTCTTTTGGCTTTTTATAACATTTATCTTTGGCTGCACTTGGTTTCCTGCTGTGAGCATGTGTGGGCTTTCTCTGGCTGTGATGTCTGGGCTTCTCATGGAGCTGACTTCTCTTGTTGCGGAGCAGAAGCGCGAGGCTCATGGGCTGCAGTCGCTGTGGCACACGGGCTGTTTGCCCCTCGGCATGTTGGATCTTCCAGGACTACGGGTTGAACCTGTGTCTCCTGCATTGGCGGATGGATTCGTCACCACTGAACCACGAGGAAAGTCCCTCTCTTGGGTTTTTTGGGTGGTCCCCAGCGGCTGTGAAGAGGGAGCGGGCCAGGGGAGCCGTCGGGGAGGCGGGGCCGGGACTGCTGAGGGGGCCCGGTGGCGGCTGCGCTTCTGCCTGGCCGCTGTGTGCAGTCCTGCAGTCACTGCGTGTGGACGAGGCCCACACCCTGTCTTTCTGCCAGGGAGCCAATTTTCAGTTTACTGGAGACGGAGGCCTGATTTTTCACAGAGCACTAGGAGTTAATTGGAAGCAGTTGCGTGACGCTTCCGCCTCTTTCTAAGGCAGGCTGGATGTGGTTTCCTCAGCTTCAGCTCCTCCCAGTCACCTGGAGGGCCTGTTCCAGGCTCCGCCCTCAGCGCGCTGTGATAGGCTGGTCGGGGCGATGCTGATGCTGCCTGTCCCTGGACCTTAGTTCACGCTGTCCTGGAGTCCTTGGTTCTGTCCCACCCCCCACTCAAGATACTGGCTTATTTTTAACACCTTCCCTAAACTGAGCTACTTCTTTTATTGTTAATTGATCGCAGCTCTGATTCAAGGACCATGGGGAGGGCTTCCTGTCCCTGCTGTAACTGGCAGCGGTTCTCATGGGAGGGGAGGGGAACAGAACCTGCTGTGCTTTTGCCAGGAGCCCCTGTGTGCGCCCCAAGGCTCCCCCCACAGTGAGTTGAGCAAAATGTTGTAAAATCCAGGAGCTCCGATGTTTCGCCATAATGATTACATGCCAGAGCCTAGTTTATGGAGCCTTGGGGATCAGTGAATGGTTTGATTGGGCCGGGGATCCCTGGTCTGAGCCAGCTTGTCCCAACCACGGGGACCAAAGCTGTGACCCTGCTGTTTATGGATTAGGATCTTCTCAGGTATGTCAGGAGTCCAGTCAGCCATGGTGTCTGTGACCGGGCATTGTGGCTGATCGGCAGGACACCATGTGGACAGACAGTGTGTGAGGCTACGGTTCCAGTTGGCTTACCTTGACTGATGTGTAAAACGGCAAAGACCAGCTTCTCTGAAACACATAACCATTGCAAGTGGACTTCGGGGGCGGAGAATAACAGACTTGTCCTCCTCTCTGTCCAGCCCAGCCTCCTTGGTTTCTGGTCGGCCGCTTGGCTTGTGCTGTTCCCATGAGATGCTCTTTGGAGCCCTTGAGCCTGACCGTAGGCCGGGCCCCTTCTTCAAAGTCTTCCTCCGGCTGGATCTGTGTCTGAAACTGCCCCCATGTGGGGTTTCCCAAGGCCTTAGGCATTGTCCCCAGACAACCCAGTGCGGTCTGGCTGAGGAGCCCTCCTCCCCGCCCCTGACTGCCGTGTGGTCCTCTGGCGACTGGGCAGCCCCTTGGCTGACTGCCCAGCCTCTGCCCCAGCAGAAAAGCCTGTTCCCATTTCTGCAGGCCCCCTGGTGGAGCCCCCGGGGGGCGGGTTGTGGCTGTCTTGCTGTCTCACCCCAGAGGTGGGCCCACATGCCAGTTGTTTTCAAGGAGTAGTGTCTGACTCCCCAGCACCCGAGGAGGTAGTTTTACTCATTTCCAATTGCAGGGACAGGGAAGGGCAGCTCAGAGAGAGGTGCAGGGACTTGCCCAGGTTTCCCTGGGGGTCCTGCCATGTGTCCCGTGGCTGAGTGGGGCTCTCAGGTCATGGTTTGGCC
>NW_011495064.1:4413946-4415883 GCF_000754665.1 Bison bison bison
CACTGGCTGAGCTCCCCTGCACTGTCAGTTTTGGGGTGTCTGGGCCGGCTCACCCGGGGATCTCCCTCTCAGGTGTCCCGGGCCTTGGTGGGGTTTCCGTGCACTGGAGGGTAGACGGCCCCAGCGGCAGCCAGCTCCTGTGCCTGTGCAGACTTGAACGCTCACTTCTGGCTGACGGACGGACCTCTCATGCAGCCCCTAGAGTGACCAGCAGTCTCAGGTGTCGCAGGGCCTCAGCCAGCCCTCCTGGCTGGCTGCGGCCCCTGGAAGCCCCTGACTGTCTCCCCAGCTCAGCTCCCTTGCTCTGGACAATGGAGGGTGAGTGGTGGGCAGGGCCTGGGGGCCCCCAGCCACGGGAACAAGGAGAGGTGTGCTCTGAGCCCCATCCTCACCTGCCAGTGAGGCCGAAGCTGCACTGGGGGCCCTTGGCAGACACCCGCTCCTCACATCATGCGTGTCTGGCATGTGCTCTACTTGTGGACGTGGGTTCAGGTATGAAGATCCAGTGACACAGTGCGCCATGTGATTTAATGCCACAGTTCTCGGTGTGAGATGGTCTTACTACACTGAGCCTCATGAACAGACTTATGGGGAGGCTTTGTTGTATCTCCAAGTGACATGGCAGGCTTGTGTGCAGGGCAAACTTAGCATTTGACGGTTCCCGGGCTCACGGGGCCTCATAGAGCCCCAGGAAGACGAGGCAACCGCCCCGGGCTGCAGGCTGGCGCTTGGCTGGACTCGAGTGTCTTGTCGGGTGTCTGCTCTCGAGGGTGCACCTCTCCCCCACCTCCTCCTCCTCCGGTCTGGGCTCTCTGTTCTGTGGCGAAAGGTCTCGTCATTGGTACTTTCTGCTGCTTTTCCCTTAGCACGACTCTGTTGCGGTTTAGTTAGGTTGTGATGTCCTTTCCTGGGTTAATAGCTCAACATTGTGTTTAAATGTCCTAAACTTTCAAAACTTGAAAAGTTTAAACAGGCAGATGCAGTGTTAAAGGAGGTGGTGTAGCAGGTGATGTGAGGGATCCCTTTCCTCTCTGTCTTTATACCTGCAGCTACTGCGTGAGCAGGTTTTAGGGCTAAGACTTCGGAGGTCTGGGTGAAGTCCCCACCAGGGGGACTCCTGGGTGAAGTCCCCACCAGGGACCGCAGATTAAGTTGTTCCATTGACCATCTTGGACAGGTGTGGTTTAGCTCATTAGCACAAGTCACGGGAGAGCCTTGATGGATGTCAGGAGTTGGTCACACTTGGTTCAGGGGTTAGGACCCTACAAGAAGGGCAGGCTGGTGGGCAGCAAAACATGAGAAGTGGGCCCCTCTAGACGGGGTGACCAGCCCTCCTGGGAGATAGACGGGGGCAGCTATGGGCAGCTGTGAGCGCCCGCGACCCCAGCTTGTTACCCTGCCTGAATGGGGTTGTCTTCCAGGGGGCCTGTCTTGGGGGATGGATGTCAGCCCGTGCTGACAGTGGGAAGGCGTGCTCGACATCCAGGGATGCAATGAAAAGTGATAGGTGGCCTCTGATCTAACTGGTAAGAAATATTTTTCTTACGCTTACTTTGCTTTTTGAAAAGAAAGAGTTAAACTGTAATACAGATGGTGATTTTTTGATGTAATTTATTTTTATTATAGTAAAAATACTTAGTGAGGTGATACTTCATATGAAAAACCACAGGAAGAGTAATACAGTGAATGCTCACTCAGCTTAATGATGGTTTCACCTCCAGGGCCTTGAAACTTTCTGGTGTTGGGCTTCCCTGGTGGCTGAGATGGTAAAGAATCTGCCTGCAATGCAAGATACCTGGGTTCGATCCCTGAGTTGGGAAGATCCCCTGGAGGAGGGCATGGCGACCCGCTTCAATGTTCTTGCCTGTAGAATCCCGTGGACAGAGGAGCCTGGCAGGCTACAGTCCATGGGGTCGCAAAGAGTCAGACACGACTGA
>NW_011495064.1:4415983-4432492 GCF_000754665.1 Bison bison bison
AGCAGCTGAGCACACACGCTCCCTGGAATGCTACTCTTGCCCTTGGCTGCCTGGGGAATTCCAACATCAAAGGCAAGCCTGTGTGTGGTATTGCATCACCCCTGTGTGATATCCTGGGACTTCAGCCCTCTGTGGCGAGGTGATCCCAGTGCATCCCCCACTGTTGAAACTATACCCATTCACCTGAGGTTGCCATCAGCCTCAGTTTGCATTTTATTATTTCTGTCTGCTCAACTCTTTGTATTTTGTGATCCAGTCTTTGCATATTTTTTGTGTGGGGGATAGGAAGCAGTTAATTCTCAGTTTCAGGCTTGGGGTGCTTATGGTCGGAAGCGGCTTTTTTTTTTAATTTAGGCTTGTTGCTCTCTGCTGTACAGGTGGTTCAGGAATGGTCAAGGCCAGGATGGGGCCAGCTGTGAGGCCGGGGCCTGAGGATTGTGCCTGTCTTGCCCCTTTGCCTGGTGTGGCTGTGTGCCGCGGTGGGTGGGCAGGCCTGGTTCCCAGCGCAGAGCGCAGGCTGCTCTGTGTCCACCTGAGCTGCAGACTTGGTTCCATGTGGTCAGGCGATCTCTGCCCTGGGGCATCCCCATGGTCTCTGCTCCAGACACCTTGTCGTTAACATCGCTCAGGAGCCCAGTGATTTCCATTTCGAATGTCTGCGTAGTATCCCCCCACATGACGAACCATGGTTTATTGTTTTCCCGGCAGGCATTTAGTCTGCTGCTAAATCTTGCAGTGTGTGTTACAGGATACGATACAGTGACGCTAATGCTGGGGTGGGCGTCCTTTCTGCAAACATCCTACCGCCCCCACCCCCACCCCGCCAGTGGCTGAGTGAGTCCAGCAGCTGCACACCTGTCTTGTGGGTGGACGGCCAGGCCTGAATGGATGTGACCTCATCCCACGAAGCGTCTCGCCTTCCTGCCGTTGGAGACCATCCGGCCCCTGCTGACCACAGTGTCAGGTGCTCTGCCAGTCGGTCTGTGCCTAGTTGGGAGCTGAAGAAAACTGCCACATGTTATCTTGTCTATTAGACATAGTTAGGTCAAATTTTTAAAAACGTGTGTGAAGAGTTGCTGCAGTCTTGAAAATATGATAGTCATCCAGCTCGGCAACAGCATGAACTGTGTTTACAATTTAACAGTCAAGTGAAAAAGCAGGATATTACACTTCTGTACCCGCTGATCTCATCTGTGTAAAATATGCAAATAAAAATTCTGACTTTAGTTAAGGTGTGATTATGGGTGGGGTTTCCTCTTTACTCTCAGACTTTCAGTGAGGGAACCGTGGTGGCAAATTTTCAAATTTCTGTGCTGCTGTCCTTGGCCGAGTACTAGTCGGATTCCTTGGAAACCCCCGGGCGGTCCCGGGGTGAGCCGGCTGCTGGGCAGGCAGAGTGTGTCTGGTTGTCCTGCGCTTGGGGCCAGCCATCGCTTAGGGACCACTGCTGAGGCTCTTCTGGGGGTGGGAACCCAACTGTGGGGTCCTTCCTTTTGTTGATTTCAGGGTTATCAGCGTTTTACTGACTTGGCAGTATTTTGTTTTATTTTAAAGTATTTTTATTGCAGTATAGTCGATTTACAAGACTGTGTTAGTTTCAGGTGTAGCGAAGTGGAACAGTTAGACACAGACATGTGTGACTCCTTCAGAGTCTTTTCCCGTGTAGGCCGCTACAGGTGCCGAATAAAGTTCCTTGAGCTGCACAGGAGTAGGTCCTTGTTGGTTTTCTATATAGCAGTGTGTTCTTGTCAATCCAAATTTATCCCTCCCATGTATTTTGACTTTTAAGTGAGAAGTTTGGCAACTGCTTCATTCATCTTCCTTTGAATAGTTAATCCAGAGTTTTTTTTGTTAAGAGTCGAATACTCTTTTCCTGAGGTAAATCTGTGGGCTTCCCAGGTGGTTCTGGGAAGATACCGGAAGTGGTCAAAATCCTCCTGCCAGTGCCGAAGACGTAGGTTTGATCCCTGGGTCGGGAAGATCCCCTGGCAAAGAGTATGGCGTCCCGCTCCAGGATTCTTGCCTGGGAAATCCCATGGACAGAGGAGCCTGGTGGGCCACAGTCCATGGGGTCGCAGAGTCAAACACAACTCAGCATACACACACGAGGTGAATCTGTAACTGAGAAAATGGAAATCTGATACTTTGTCTTAAGTACTTCAACATGCTGTTTGCTAGCCACCTCCACGAAATATTTCTCTTCATAAAATTTTCAGTTCTATCAAAATGGTTATTACTTACTAAAACAAGGGGAGGAGGCATCTTGATAAGAAAGTTAAGTTAGAAAGAGGACTTCTGAGAAGTTTTCCATCTCAGCCTTCAGTGAGGGGTGTGCTGTAGTCTCGCTCCATGGACCACGGCTGGTTCCCAGGGTCCCTGACCAGGCAGTTCCTCTTCCTCGTTGCCTCCTCTAATGGAAGGCTCAATTTCTGGCCTTTCCTCTTTTTTTCCTCTGGGTCTGTTCTTGGGGTACTGTAATTATGTTGATGGTTTGTGTTGTTTCCTAGAATCCCACTAGTAAGTTAGTCTGAGTTTAATGGAAGAGCACATATGTTGTGGGCGCTCGTATAAGATGGTTAAGAGTCTTATGTGTCCCTGTGATGTTTGGGAAGCAGCGTGAATCTCCTGGGTTCCTAAAAGTCCGGGAGGTGTGACACCCCTTCCTCTTTGTCCAGGCTGGTCTCCGTGTTTTCGTCTTATCTCCTCCTTTCCTTGCCCCCGGTCATCTTCCTGCCTTTCTCATCAGCCTGCTTATCTCTCCCCCGCAAGGCAGTGGTGCTTCCAAGGCCTGAAGCAGTGTGGAGATCCTCAGAGGTGCCAGAGGAGGGGAGTCCAGACGCTGGTGGGCAGGCAGGGTTCCGGGAGTTGTTCAGAGGCCCTGCCGTGCGGGTGGGTGAAGCTGGCCCAGGTCACAGAGCTCTTAGATCATGGGGTTCCTGCAAACGAGTTCTGTCAGAGTCTGGGACTAGGAGTCAGGTCTTAGAAGGCTGGGTGGCATGAAGGGCAGGGCAGCTCTTCTCAGATGCCTGATTGCTCTGCCTTTGATGGACTCTGCCTGGAGGGTGCTGTCCTGCCAGGAGTCTGCGCCAGTGACCTCAGCCAGTGGCAGGAAGTAGGCATGGAGGGCCTGGAAGCTGAGTCCTCTGGGGAGAGAAAGCATGTAGAGTGTAGCTCACCATCTTTGTGCTTTAAAAAAAAAACAAAACGGAAAGGCTAATTAATTCGTAGCTAAGGTAATTTTTAAACTTTTAGAATAGTTTGAGATTTACAAAGACAGTACAGCGAGTTCCCTTGCATCCCTAGTCCCTCCCTCCGCCCGTGTTAACCTGTTGCCCTACGCTGCGGTCCTTTAGTCACAACTAGTGAACCAGCACCGATCCATTATTATTAACTTAGGGCCATACCTTTAGACTTGCCTATTTTTTTCCTCTTGATTTTTTTTCTCTTTCTTTTCCTTTTTTAAACAAATGTCCTTTTTCTGTCCTAGGACACTTGGTTATACTTATTTGTCTTATTTCCTTAGGGTCCTCTTGGTGGTGAGTCTTTCTCTAGCGTTCCTTCCTTATTTGTGATGACCTTGATGGTTTTATGTAGTAATGTTCCGCATTTGTAGAATGCCCTTCGTTTTGGGTTTGTCTCGTGTTTTTCTCATGACTGTACTGAGATTATCAATTTGGGGGAGGAAGACCGCAGAGATGAAGTGCATTCTGGTCGCATCCTAGCAGGGTCCGTTCTTCCAGCATGACTTGATCTGAGGTGCTGTCTGTCAGGTAAAGTGTAAAGTTTCACTCCCACCTTCCCTACAGTGTTCTGTTTGGAAGGCAGTCACGTGCAGCCCGCAGGTAAGGGGTGGGAGTTAGGCTCCACCTCTTTGAGGTGACAGGGTTGTTTACATAAATTGTTTGGAATGAGATTTGTCTCTTCTCCATTTATTCAGTCACTTATTTTTATCAGAGTGGACTCTTAGATACCTATTTTTCTACCTGGAGTTATAATTCAGTACTGTGTTATTTGGTTGTTCAGATTGTCCCAGCTTTGGCCACAGGAGCTCTTTCGGTTGGCTCCTATGTCCCTTTGACCTGCCCCCATTATTATGGGTTTTTAAATTTTTTCTTTTGAGCATGTCTGTTCTTTGTTTATTTTTTTGGCACTGCAAGATGCCCTGGGCTCACCTTGTACCTTTCCTGCCCAGTCCTAGAATTGGCCACTTCTCCAAAGACCTCTCACTCCTTTTATTGGAGAATTGAATTAGAAACCAAGACCTGGGCACCAAGTGGTTAAATTATTGTTATTTCAGTGTCTGTGTCCTCAACTGAGCAATGAATGCAAAACACATAAGTTGTGATACTATCAAGAAATAACTGAAAATATCAATTACTGGCCCTGCCCCTTCTAGGGCTCCTCAGACCCCGTTCCACAGTTGTTAACCTGACGTGCACTTCATTCTGCATCCTGTTTCTGGAGCTGTCTCTGTAGTGGTAATGATTTTATGTGCACTCTCTCACTATGACTCTGAAGTCATCCACTCTTACCCTTTCATGATTGAGAGGCAGTAAGCAGATCTTGAATGAATGCTTCCTGCTCCCTGAGTCCTGTAGGGGCTCTTGGTCAGAGGAATAAAATCTAAATTTGAGAAGAGAACCTGATGGGAGAGAAGTTTGTGTGGACAGAAGTACTGCTGAGCTCCTTAGAGGGAGCGCCTCAGCTTGAGGCTGGCGTCCAGGCAGGCGATCAAGAGATGGGGTTGGAGCTGGTCCTGCAGGCGGAGTGGGTGGGTGGGGAAGTGTTGTGGGAATCGTACTGTGGCGGCTACAGGTGTGGGGGCCAAATGGAAGCCTTCCTCCCCGACCTAAAGACCCTGGACCCTTGCCTTTGAGTGAGTGTGTGCATGCGTGTGTAAGTCCTGCCATCTTTGCTCTCAGCCCCCCTGGGAGGCCAGATCACAGCTTGTTGCCTTAGCCCTGTGTGGGCTGGCAGTGGGAGCAGAGAGAAAAGGGTTACAAAGGCAGAGAAATCTTGAAAGGAGAGCGGTCAGAACTCAGTGAGTGCACAGCGTGCTTGATGGTTCTGAAGCCATGCCAGAAATGTCTGAGCTCCTGAGAATGGTGGGCCTCAAAGGGAGAGGATGCAGGAGAAGCCAGTTTTGAAGGGAACGTGAGCTCAGGTTTCAGCGGGTGCCGGGAGTCTGCAGTGGGTGACTCGTTGACTTAGAAATGCTGGATTTAGCCTCAAGAGAGGAGGCGAGGGATTTGGCCATCATCTCCTGGGTGACTCAGTGGCTGAAGGTGTCGAGGTGCAGAAGGATGCAGGTGCACCCTGAGGACGTGGCCCAGCCTGCCGTCTTGTCCTGCCTGTTGGCATGGGAGCTGCCCTCGTGCTGAGTGATGGATGGACTCAGGGTTGCCCAGGCACCACCATCAGTACAGGTGGCTTAGGGTCTTTTCTCTGGGGCTTCTGTGTGCTGTGCTGGAACTCCTCTGACAGTCTCCTCCTGAGGGGGCTTTAACCCCTATGCTCTCTGCCTGGCAGAGCGAACCCTGCTTCTCCCCTTGCTGAGGCTGAGAGAGTGCCTACGAATGTGCTCCCCACCCCAGCTCCGGGTGTGCCTTGTTTCTGGGAGGGAGATGGTGTGGGGGCATCTTGAACTATTTGAGTTTTGTCTTTGGATGACACGGTGTTTTGTGTCAGGCTTTTCCATCATCACTCCACACAGCCACCAAGTTCTGTCTGCCTTTTCCACTCCTTCTACACTGAATTAACGTCTCTGTGGGATCCACGTGCCTGTGGGGTGACGTGGACAGTCTAGCAAGGCCCAGGATGATGGAACTTACCCAGAACTCGTGTGACCCTGCAGGGGGTGTGGTGACGGTGAGAAGTGTCCAGATCTGGGCTGGAGTTGAGGCGGGAGGGACTGAGAGACGAAGCGAGGAAGGCGCCTTGCTTCTGGCATGAACCGTGGCAGGAGGATGGGGATGCCGATGCTGAGATGGAGAAGACTTGGGGGAAGCAAGAGGGAAGCCGGGGCGGTGCCGGTGGTCCCAGGGAGGGGAGGACGTCCTCTTGAGGGGCTGGGTTAT
The DNA here is from genome assembly GCF_000754665.1 of Bison bison bison. NCBI lineage: Eukaryota > Metazoa > Chordata > Mammalia > Artiodactyla > Bovidae > Bison > Bison bison. Next base: position 4,422,061 of record NW_011495064.1, read on the forward strand.
TCGGCCAGCTCCCTTTGTCAGACTGGACTGCTTATCACATGGGAATCTCTAAAAAGAGAGGAGAGTTTTGTCTGAGTGTTGTATTTGGGTCTGTGGCTGGGGGCTCACGAAACCCTCCTGTGTCAGGGAACAAGTTTTGAAGTCAGGAATGGTGCCTGCTCTGGAGAGTGGAGCCCGCGTGGGCGGGCTGGGACCCCATGGTAGTCCTCTCAGTTGGCCCTCACGCAGGCCCCCCTCTCTGCTGCGGTGTCACGGTTACATACGGAGGAAGAGCTTGGGTTTCGGGGAAGGGAGTTGGACACCTCAGTGGTCTGACATGAGGCTCTTCCAGAGGCACTTGGGGTCAGTCCAGTCCTGACTTCTTTATCATCCTCATGGAGATGCCTCCCTTCTCTCATTGCATTTGAAACTGGGACTCCACATCTCCTTGCCCTGGAGTCAACATTAACCCTGACACCAGTGCCTCCTCATCAGTGAGGTGGGAACCCAGGGTGCTTCACCTCCTGCCCCTGCTGGGGGCACCGGCAAAGTGGTGAGTAGGAAGACTGTGCTTGCAATGGCTGAAGAACACATTGACGTGAAATATTTGGTACCTTGGGTGTCAGAACAGCTCATGGAGGGTTTGTTTTCCAAAATTATTGTTTTATAGTACTGTGTACTCTTACTTAGAACAAAATAAAACACTTTCCAAAGAAGAGAATCATTTTTATGCCAACTTATTAACTAAAAAAAAAAAAACTATGGTGGTGAAAAACAGAGTTGCATTTCCTTATGTGATGGAGAAAAAAATCAAAGCCTAAACTGGATCACATAGACAGTAGCAGGAATAGTGAGTTCCATCCATAGCTAAGTATAGCTGAGACCTAGTTCATCACAAATGGTATTTCCACAAGGGAATGGGAGGTGATCTTGTGCACTTCCAGAGGTTTTTCATACATGGCTGTAGTAACATGGCAGGGCTGGTTGTTCTTGCATTTGAGGTAAGGCCTCTTGTTTTCACAACCGGTTCCCTGACACAGGAGCGTTTCATGACCCCCAGCCACAGACCCAGTGCTGGGTGGGGCCTGGGCAGCAGAAGGTAGACGGGTGCCCTGGGGCCCCCAAGGCCCCACCCAGGGGATGCTCTCATCTGAATGTTCACACACACACACACACACACACACACGGTCTCATCTGGACAGTTTGGTTTCCAAGCCCCCTAGTGAGGGAGAAGCAGCAGGTTTCGGTTGACAAGACCACTGGAAGCTGCTCAGCCTGACTGTAGGTGAAGAGAGCAGAGCCAGCATCACAAGTAGATGTAGCCGGAAAAGGAGCAGCGAGCTGGGTGCATTTCAGATGGAAGCAAGCAGCCCTTGTGCCCCAGGTGGGAGGCCCTTTGAGCCCAGTCATGGACGTGTTTAGTGGGGTTCATCCTCTTCCCCACACCACAGACGAGATGGCAGCCCCAGGGCTGTTGCAGGGTGTGCAGGTTCGATCCCTGGTCTGGAAGATCCTGCATGCTGTGCGCTGCTGCCAAAAAAAAACAACGTCAAAAGCTGCTGCCCCCACCCAGCACTCCATTCATACTGTGTGGGTCACTCAGAGAGAAATGAGCCACTGCCCTTGACCCCAGCCCTAGAGCAGGGACTCAGAGACTTGCTGAGGAAGAGAGGTTAGCTGTAAGGACAGAAAGCTCTGACACTCTCCGCAAAGGTACTGGATTTATGTATAACAGAATACGGGAAGTTCAGATGTAAGCATGCTGTCAGGAACAAGACAAGGAGATCTTGGTCATCAGTAGAAACAAGAGGCCAGTAACTCCATGTTAGCAACAGCCAGAACTTGAGCAAAGACCAGAGAGAGATAGCCAAAAAGAGCCCTCCTGAGGTGAGAACAAGCCTCAAACACTGACATCAAGAATTATCCCTGCAAAAAGGCCTGCATTTAACTGATCAGGCTTCATAGCAATTGATGCCCCAGAATATTGTCAAAAATAATAATCAGCCAGCAATTCATGGATCCTTATAGCTGGGTATAGTAATCTCAGAGGCAGGGAGCTTCACAGAGAGATCAGGGAAGAGAAAAAGAAAGCCCTATAAAACCGTTGTCATCCCAGGGAGACTGTGCACACCCAAGGCCATGTTCCCTGAGGAACAGCATAAGAGGCTGGGGATAGCAGGGAGTCATGAGGGGATAGATTCGACTAAACTATTAATAGTTCAGCTGAGTCACTGGAAAAATAAGCACTCAGAAACAAGCCCTGCAGGGAGAAGATCAGTATTTAGAACTGCGGCTATATATTGCCTACAAGGTCTAATTTTTAAGAGAAAAGGATAACTTGCAAAGGAATAAGTAAGTGTGATTTTATTTTTTAAAGTGTCAGAAATTACCAGAAAGAAGGCCCAGATGTTGGGTTTAACAGACAAAGACTTTAAAGCAGCTGTTGTAAATATAACAGAATCCCCCTGAAACGCAGGAGAACCAGGTTTGATCCCTGGGTTGGTAAGATCCCCTGGAGAAGAAAATGGCAACCCACTCCAGTATTCTTGCCTGGGAAGTCCCATGGACACAGGAGCCTGATGGCCTAGTCTTTGGGGTCACAAGAGCTGGATGCGACTTAGCAACTAAACCACCACCAAGGGAAATCACACTTAAAGAAGTAAAGAAAGGTCTGATGACAATGTTTGATCAATTAAAGAATACAAAAAAAAAAAAAAAAACCAATAAAATGAACTAAATGGAAATTCTGGAGTTGAAATGTAAAATAACCAGGATGAAGAATTCACCAGAGGACCAAAACAGTAGATGTCAACTAGAAGAAAGTAGAACAAGTGAACTTGAAGATAGAGTGATGGAGATTATGCAGTTCAAATGGTAGAAAAAAGTGAAGAAAATGCACAGAACCTCAAGAAATGTGGGGCACCATGAAGCTCAAGAAAGTACACGTAATACAAGTTTTGCAAGAGGAGAGAGAGGAACAGAAAAAAAATATGAGAAGAAATCTTGTTGAAAACTTCCCAAATTAGATGAAAAAATAACCTCCACATCCAAGAAACATAATGAACTCTCCCAAGCAGCATGAACACAAAGAAATCCACACCCAGGCACTTCATAGTAAAAAAAAAAAAAAAAATGTTGGAAAGACAAAGAAAAAAATCTCAAAAAGCAGCAGGAGAAGAATGACTCAATTGTACTGAGAATCTCAGTAAGATTAACAGACTTCTGTTATTGGAAACAGTGGAGACCAGGGGCAGAGTTGTGGATGGCATATTCAAAGTCCTGAAAGAAAAAAAAAAAAAAGCCAACCAAGGATCTTATATCCAGAAAAATGTCTCTCAGAAATGAAGGTAAAATAAAGATATTTTCAATGAAAAAATAAGCCAGAAAACCCCCCAGAGAATTTGTGGTCAGCAGACTCACCTTACAGAAAATATAAAGGAACTCCTTTGGGCTGAAAGCAAATGACCACAGCTGATGATTCAAATCCATATGAGGAAGACAGAGAGTGCGGAATTATATAATTATATGAGACAACGTAAATGCATGTATCTCTCCTTTCTTAACTGATTTTTAAAAACATCTTTTTAAAGTAAAATGTATATTACTTTGTTCTTGGGCCTAGGACATCTAAAAAAGTAATGTGTTTGACAGCATAAAAGAAGCAGGTGTGAGCAAAACTGTATTGGTGTAAGGAATTTCCACAGGACAATAGGAAGAGAACCAGAAATAGTGAATAATAAGGTGAATGTAACAAACTCTGTAAATATGTACTTGCTTCCCTTCTCTCACTTCTTTGAAAACATGAAATTATATAAAGAAATGATAGCAATCTCTTTAGGGGATTGTAATGTATATAAGAATAATATGTATAGCAATAATTGAACAGAAAGAAAAAGAAATAGAACGGTATAGAAACTGTTTCCATATCTCACTGGAATTAGGTGGGTAGAGAAATTAAAGGTTACTCTGGAGAATATTCACGTAATGTGAAGAAAAGCAGGAAATGAGGAAGGAGGAATGAAAAAGGCAGAGACGTCTACGCCCTTGCCACTTTCCACTGGTGTTTATTAGAAGGGTATAAACTAAATATTAGAGCTTGCCTGTGTTTCTTTAATTCTACATGGAAAGAAATTTTATTAGCTTTCTCTGGATAGAGCTCTCCTCTGTCTCCCATTTATCCTGGGTCTTTTGGTCAAAGGTGTATTTTAAATGTGTTCGGAACAGGTACACACCTGACCAGGAGGCTGTAAAGATAAAAGGAGCAGCTCTGGAGTGAGGGAGGTGCTTGGGGCCTGGAGTTTATGATCTGGGGTTGGTGTGACCTTGTGACCTAGTATTGGTCACTTTTCCATCTCTGACAGTGGGTTGAAGTGTTAGCAAGGTCACCTTGGACACTCAGATAATGACTGGGAAGTACTTAACCATGGCTTCCCGCTCCCCAGAGGTCTGACGTGGGGAGGAGAGAGAGGGGATTCAGGGCCTCTGCTCAGTGTCAAGGCTGCACCCTTTGTGAGCAGAAAGGGGGAGAGGGGTCGCTTTACCAGGTCCGGTCCTTGACTCTTCCTGGCAGCACCCACCAGCATAGCTACTGGGCTTGTGCAGTGTATTAGAGAATGCCAGGTAGCATCTGGTGTGCAAGCATGTTGTCACAGACTGAGGTGTGTGTCTCTCCCCACGCCCCCACCAGACTCACATGTTGAGTCCCTAGCTCCTGAGGTTTGGAAGGCAAGTCTGGCATTTCTGAAAGAGCTGCTGCCGGGCGGCCCTGTTCAGGTGCATCGCTGTGCACGCCAGACCCACAGCCACTCAGGCTTCTGCCACCAGGCTGGCCATGAAGGAGAGCTGAAGGAGGACAGGGAGAAGGCCATTTCTGGTATCTGGAGATAGCATCTCTAAAGAGTTAATTAAGTTTAAATGAGGTCATAAGAATAGGCCCTAGTCCAGTTGGATTTGGACTAGGGAGGAAATAGCATCCCACTCCAGTTTTCTTGCCTGGAAAATTCCCTGGACAGCGGAGCCTGGCAGGCTACAGTCCATGGGGTTGTGAAGAGTTGGACATGACTAAGCACGCACACACACCTTATAAGAAGAAGATGAGACGCCGGGGAGGTGCACAGAGAACAGTCCATGTGAGGACACAGAGAAGATGCCGCGCGCACACCAAGGGGAGGGGCTTCAGGAGAGCCTGCCAGCAGCCTGATCTTGGGCGTCCAGCCTCCAGAGCTGCGGGAAAACGTGTCTGCTGTGTCGGTCCCCCCTTCTGTGATACCGTGTTACAGCCACCGGGCAGACTGATGCGTGGCTAGTGTGGGGTCTCAGGGTTCTCTGTTGATCCCCACCGTGTTATTGCCAGATTGGCCCACTGACCAGCTGGGAAAGTAGTCCCACTCAGAAATACAGACGTGCAAGATAATTACGAGTAAAGGGGCTGCTTTGGACACAGTCTTCTCTCCGACCTCCTTCAGATCTGTGTAATGACCAGCCTGGGGGCAGAAGCCATCTGCGTGACTGAGTGGTGGGCACGGTAATGCACCCAGAACAAGGTCGGCTGGCAGCAGTTATCCCAGAAATGCCGGGTTTGCCTTGCGTTTTGATCCCGTTTTTCTGAAACTGTGGCACACAGTATTTTTAGAGCTGCTTCGCGGTTTCTCTTTGTGAACCTTTCTTTGGGTACATCATTTAATCCTCTCAGCCAGCCTTGTTTAAGATCTGCAGAGTGCTATATTTATTTGAAATTTCGGGGCTTTTCAGAATGTTGCTCCAAGAAAATCGGATGAATACGGAACTCTAGAATTTATGCCTTAAAAGGCTTAACTGCTAATTCGTGTGTACGTTTTCTCATGATTATTTCTCCCTCTTTTTTTTTCTAGGCCATCTAGGGCAGGGAAATTAAAAACTCTGCTGGAGTTAGTGTCAGAAGACCTTTTTTAAAAAATTAATTTCATTTTTTGGGGCAGTTTTGGCTTCATAGCAGAAAGTACAGAACATTGCCATATATGCCCCGTCCCCACAGAGAGAGCTGCAACTTCTCAAGGACAAGAGGGACAGATCCTTCTTTGTAGAGGAGGAGTATCTTTCTTGGCAAGACTCATGACCTTTAGTGATCAGGTGGAGGGTGTCAGGCCGCCCCCTCAGGCTGTGGCTTGAGTGAGCTTGGACCTGACGCCCAGCAGAATCTTGCCACGTCTGCCGGGGGAGCCATAGGAGGCGTCGCTGGCAGGCCCAGATCTAATTCCTGGGGAAGCCCCCCCACTGCCCACAACCCAGGCTGTGTCACCCTCCGGAAAGAAGGTGTCATTTAAAGATTTAAATCTTAACTCCTACCTTTTCAGTGCATTTTTGCCCTTGTAGCTCATTTGACTCTCAGCAAGGTGTAGGGTCACTTAAATTTAACTTGTGATCTACAAAGCCTTTACACACACTTTCTTTTCCTGTTTCTTTTCTTTCTTTTTTAATAGAGATATGGTTGTTTATTGCTTAACATCTGATGGACGAAATGACAAGTTATTGTTGTTCAGTTGCTAAGTGTGTCCAACTCTTTGTTACCCCATGGACTGCAGCATGCCAGGCTTCCCTGCCTTTCACCATCTCCCAGAATTTTCTTAAACTCGTCCATTGAGTCAGTGATGCTCTCCAGCCATCTTATGCTCTGCCACCCTCTTCTCCTTTTGCCTTCAATCTTCCCCAGAGTCAGGGTCTTTTCCAGTGAGTCGACTCTTCACATCAGGTGCCAAAGTATTGAAGCTTCAGCTTTAACATTGGTCCTTCCAATGAATATTCAGGATTGATTTCCTTTAGGATTGATTGATTTGATCTCCTTGCAGTCCAAAGGGACTCTCAAAAGTTTTCTCTAGCACCGCAATTCAAAAGCATCAGTTCTCTGGTGCTCAGACATCTTTATGGTCTATCTTTCACATTCGTATGTGGTTACTGGAAAAATCAACGCTTCGACAATGCAGATTTGTCAGCAAAGTGATGTCTCTGCTTTTTAATATGCTATCTAGGTTTGTCTTAGATTTCCTTCCAAGGAGCAAGAGTCTTTTAATTTCATGGCTGCAGTTACCGTCCGCAGTGATTTGGGAGCCCAAGAAGATAAAATCTGTGACTGCTTCTACTTTTTCCCCTTCTGTCTGCCATGACGTGATGGGACTGGATGCCGTAATCTTTGTTTTTTGAATGATGAGTTTTAAGCCAGCATTTTCACCCTTTTCTTTTACCCTCATCAAGAGGCTCTTTAGTTCCTCTTCACTTTCTGCATTAGAGTGGTATCATCTGCATATCTGAGATGGTTGGCATTTCTCCCAGCAGTCTTGATTCCAGCTTGTGATTCATTCAGCCCGGCATTTCACATAAGTTAAATAAGTAGGGTGACAATATGCAGCCTTGTCGGACTTGCTTCCTAATTTTGAACCAGTCTGTCATTCCATGTACTCTTGAAACTGTTGTTTCTTGGCTTTCATACAGGTGTCTCAGGAGACAGGTAAGGTGGTCTGATATTCCTGTCTTGTTAAGAATTATCAACATTTCATTGTGATCCATATAGTCAAAGGCTGTAGCATAGTCAGTGAAGCAAAAGTAGATGTTTTTCTTGAATTCCCTTGCTTTCTCTATGCACAGCATGGCTCATAGCTTCACTTATTTATGTAAGCCCCTTTGCCATGACAAGACTGTGATCCATGAAGGGAAATGACAAGTTACCTTCTCTCAATATACATGGATGGAGACTGGGCATGATACCCACAATAAAAGCTCCCAGTTCAAAGGAGGAAGAACCAGAGACCTGGTTCACACAGCTCTCTTTACCACCTGCTTCCTAATAGTGGAGAAAATGTCTTTGTCCACTGATTTGTCTTTCCTGAATTTCATCATCTTGGAGGGTCTTTCTCTCTGCTTTTCAGCCAAGGTAGGCAGTGGGGGTAGATTCTGTTCAAGCTGTCTTACGTTTGTCTTACTTAAGTGGTTTTCAAAGGGAAGGTCCCACACATGGCAGAATGCCTTCTCACAGCACACACACTTCCTTCACTGGGCTCTGCAGCAAGTCTCTAAGGTGAGGTTGTGTCCCCAGCTGACGACAGAGGACCGGGGCTCTGAGAGGAGCTGCCCACAGGCCAGCAACGGGTGGCGGCTGGGGCTCAGGTGCCTGGCTCCAGGCCCTGTGTCTCCTCCAGGGCCTGTCTGCCCCTGGATGCCAGCCTTGAATCTGAATAAATTCGTTTCTATACACTTGAATATTTAACTAATTCAAGATGTTACGTGTGGGAAATTTAAGTTAAAACACTTATTTAAAGAAAAACCTCTGAGCCAGTGCTACAGTGCAGTCATGACAGAAGTCATCCCCCCCCAGCCCCCGCCCAACCCCGAGGGCCTGCTGTTCAGGGGGTGCTGTGACCCGTGCTGTCTCTGCGAGGGGGCCAGAGAGGGGCTGGAGGCCCGCTGGGTGGCCCAGACTTGCTTCTTGTCCTCGGGGTGGTGGGAAGATGCCGCTCTTCTCTGCCCCGTGGCATCCTCACCAAGGCAGGAGTCTTCACTTCCCCGGAGCTGGGGAAGGCTTTGTGAGGAGCACGTGACAGGCAGAGCACACGCAGTTACGCAGTGTGGAGCAGCCTAGTGGGTAGGGTAGTAGATTGGGGAAGAAGCAGTGGGGAGGCCGGGGCCTCACCCAGCAGGAAGGGCACACAGCTACCCAGAGTTGATGAATTGCCTGAGGCCTGATGGCTGAGTTAAAACCCAGAGCAGCCAAGACCCTGACTCTGGGTCACTTGTGTTTCCCTGAGTTTCTGTCTTGCGTGTGGCTGGTGACCGTCTGATGCTCCGCGCGGTGTTCCGTGGCACGGTTCTGGCAGCCGCACCGCTGCTCTGAGCAGCATGTCAGGGTGTCTGAGGGACCCCAGACTTCAGATGGACGCACTGGCACCTGCTCCCTTTCGGGTCAGTCCCTGCCCGATGGGTGTGCATCCGGCCCCTTCCCGAGCTGCTCTGCTTACCCCGGTGAGTGGGTGGGACGATGGTCCTGGGGTGCTGAGTGGTGCCTGTGTGGGTCTGGCCGAGTCAGCCAAGGGAGGAGGACGTTCCATGCGCTGGAGGTTCTGGCTCTCTGCCAGGGTCCTGACTGCTCCCCAGGGGTCAGGGCCTAGGTGTCTGGGAGGAGGTACGTTGCTCTAGGCCAGCTTTCGGCTTTTAGTTTTTCTGCACATTTCTTTTAGTGGGACATGGGAACAAATCTAAAGCATGAATTTTGAAGGCCCATTTTCCCTGATCTCTAGTATCCAACTCCCAAGAATGTTTAAAAAAAAAAAGTGAAAGCACAAGTAGAGATTTTAATTAGTTTTCACTGTCGCTGCTCTTGGTGATGGTAATTTTACACGAAGTGTGTGCCAGGGAGACACCTTATGGAGGCCTTTGTTCTCAATGCATTCTCTGCACCATAGAACTCAACTGTGAATTTCAGAGACAAAGAAATAACCCTAAAGGTTATATCTGGACTGTTTTTTTTTTTTTTTTTTTTTTATACAGCTATTCTTGTTAGCATTCTTTTTCTAAACAAAAAGCACAACCACCCTAGGGATCTTTCTGGAACAAGGGGACAATGAAAGAAAGGAAAGATGGTTCTGGTAACTTCCTTGAGGGGTCACATCCCTCTTGGCCTAGGGTGTGGTCGTGGAGGGGGCCTCTCAAAAGCGAAAATGGCTCTAGTGTAAGGTATGTGCTAATAGACCAGAAATTGCTTGGCCTCTTCAGTTACTAAGTGGTTTTAGTTCCTTCTGTGGTTGTTGCCGTGTTGGGTTTCACTTTGTATTTGCAGAATTGAATCGCGCTTCCCTCAGAGCTGGGGAGCCTGTCCTGACTCCCGTTGTCCTGATGACAAAATGGCCTTTGGACCCCCGGAGACCTGCTGGGACAGAGAGCTGTCCTTTATGTGCTGGTCCCCACCTTGGCCCAGCCTTACGAGGCCTGAGATGGTTTGTACCGAGGGAGCGAAGGGTTTGTTTTCAGAAGCCCAAGACGAGAGCTCAGGAGTACGCAGGAGAGCTCTGCAGCGCCTGTGGTCTGGATCCCAGCGCCGGGGCCTGGTGTCAGGGACTCCCTCCCACTGACCCCGTCCCGGCCCTGCAGCCCGGGCGGTCCGTTCCCGGCAGCACAAGGCTTCCCTGTCCCCCTGGAGTGATGGTCCGTGAGCGAGCCTGGGCCTTTGCAGTCAGCGCTGTCCACGCTGCATCTGGGCCATCTCCCTTCCTCACCACCCCACAGCCCGGGGCCTGCGTTTCCCTCTGTCTGGGTGTTGTCTGAACGTCTTACTCCTTTGTTACGTTGCCGGGTGCTTGTAAGCAGGGGCACCTCTGACTCACCTGGCGTCTCCTCAGAGTGCCTGCTGGACACGTGAACGAACAGCTGCTGTTCCAGGCTGCAGGCTCCAGGGTCACTCGGGGTGGGTGTGGCGGGGGGCGGGGTGGCA
>NW_011495064.1:4432592-4440397 GCF_000754665.1 Bison bison bison
GGCGGGGTGGCAGAGGCGGTCAAGGGCCGCCGGGCCAGGCCTGCCAGTGGAGCGCAGAGCTGCTGTCTGCCCCGGCCCCGGTCTGCCCCTGTCGGGCTGCCCTCACTGGAGGTTGGGGTGTGGTGGCACGGCTGGCTGGTGTGCTCTTGAGCATGAACTGGGTGTGGATGGCGCCTGACCTGCCTGCTGGGGCTCCTCCAACCTGCACTCGGTTGGGGCAGCTTTGAGCGCCACCCTGAGAAACAACTGGGGCTCCGGTCACTGCCCTCAGCTCTTTCTGAATCACCTTCTTGGGTTCTCATCGTCCCTGCCACTGTTGGCTTTGCGCTCAGAGCCATGGCCAGACTGCCGTGGGACAGGCCCCTGGAAGGCCTCAGTGAGGCTCCTCTTTGCCCTGGTCAGGATGGGGGTTCCAGGCCATCTTTGAGGGGTGGCCTGTGAAGGGAAACACAGTTGGTAGGGGAGCCATGGGCCCTCTCCCCACACGCCAGTCTCCCCCTCAGTTCTGGGAGGGAAGGATGGGCAAAGGGAGACGGGGAGGTCAGCCCTGGTTGGGGAGTGGGGGCTGCTCACCTCTCTGTTGGCCAAGCCTCCTCCTCCTGGCCCAGGTGCCCAGGTGAAGTGTGGGCAAGAAAGGACTCTCCTGTGGGCCATGCCCGCCTCCCTGCCCGTCAGCCACAGAGCGAGTCCCTGTCTCAGTTGCATCACAGCCGAGTAACACAGCCGAGCAGCTGAAGCTGGAGAGGTCACCTGGCATAGAGGAGCCTGCCCTGTATTCCCTGTGTGAACCCGGGGCCCTGAAGTCCTGTCGGAGTTTGCTGTGTTCTCCACCGGGTAGTGTCCATGGTAGCAGCTGGAGGAGCAGCCGGTACACCCCCAGCAGACCCACACGTGGTAAAGCTCGAAGGACGAGTGCCCTGCGGGGCATCCCACAGCGTGTCGCCTGGGACGTCTCCCTCCGATTTGGGTTTTTTGGCGCAGAAGGTGAGCTTGGCCTGGTTGGGTGCTGCCCACTGGAAGGCCTGGGGCTGGCCGGCCATCCCAGTCTCCTGGCTCACTGCCTTGTTCCAGAAATAACTGTCTTCCCGGCATTTCATTGATCTGTGGTGATGCTTCGCATTTCTAGCCCTTTATGGAATAATGTTCCTGCTCAGAAAGTTTTGTATTCTCTCATGAATAGAAGGCCAACTTTGACGATTCTGGCTTAGAAAACAAACTCTCCTAGTGATTATAAAAATAAACTGAAAAAATAAGCAATGAACTGAACCCACCCTGCCCATGTCATCAGAAGCACATGGAACTTTCCAGTTACGGTCAGGCCCGCTTTGGCTGTGGTCGTCCAGAAGGTAACGTGGATGACAGTGGCGTGGACCTGCCATGCCTCGTTAGGCCCACAGCGTCCTGCAGAAGGTGCTGGAGTGCGGGGCCCAGCAGGAGCCCATGGTGGGCTGCCCGTGCGTGTGGCGGATCAGAAGCGCTGTGTGGTCTGAGGGCAGCGCAGAAACCCCAGATCCTGGGGAGAGCCTGAGGCCTTCTGATGGGTCAGCTCTGGGAGCTGGACCCGCCTATGTTTTCCCAAAGCTCCACTAGAATGGAGTTTGGGAAGCTGAAGTCCTGCACTAACAACTTGTCTTCTAGTGAATGCAACCAAAGCCTGGCTTCTGCTTGCTCACTCACCAGCAGGTGCGGCTCCACTGGGTCGGGCCTGGTGGGGGCGTCCGGCTTCTCTGCTGGGAGTGCACTTGGCATTAGGTTTGTGAAAAATACAGGCGGGTCTTCGAGACAGTAGTGTCCCTGGGTGGGTGAACGCTGGTCAAGACCTGTGTGTCTCCACGTAGGGTCTGCTACTTCCCTGTGTCAGGCCACTGCCCGAGTGACACGCTGGTTCATGTTCCTTGGAAAAACTTGAAGGACGTTGTGGGCATTTTGTAAGGAGGGGGAGGAATGTGTATTATTCTTGAATTGTGGAGTGTGTACCACCAGTGTGAGCTGGGGACAGCTCAGTGACTATTTCCCAAGCTCCTCGGCACGTTCTTCACTGACTAAACCAGGACATTCTATAGTGAACGAATCAAACCTGTTGGAGGCAGTGCAGAGGAGGAAACCACAGTAGTCAAGCAAAGAGCAGAGGACCCCCTGCTAATTACGTTAATGTGTCAGCACCAAAAGTAGGTCCGGAGTGATGACTTGCTGACTTGGGGTCAGTGTATATTTCATCCTTCTTTCCCACTGAAATGTAACATGACTTTATGGTATTCTACAAACCCGGTCTCCACCATCAGAAATGTGCAACATTTTATGTATATGTACGTATATGTATGTATACACATACACACACACATATATATATTTTAAATTTCAGTATCAGTATTGTTGGCTTGTTTTGTCCGTTCATCCTGCTCACTTTGTGATTTTTAAAGTAATTTATTTTGAAATATTTTGACAAAAATAGGTTATTTTTGTCAAGAAGCTTAATCTCCACTTAGGAAAAGGAGCGCAAACATGAAATTATGCCCCCCCAATAAAAGACACTGTTCTCATCCCAGAGTTCTCTCTTGCGTCCTCTAAGAAGACCTGTTCCATCGCTCGTGTCTGTGGTGCTGACCAAAAGCCGGACACGGGCTCAGGACTGGTTACCCAGAGAAGACACTTGTAAAGAATGTGGCTGGTGACAGAGAAGGAAATTCTGTTTAGCGTGTCTTGAATCTGAACTATTTCCTTCAGAGGAGGTCCTGAAAAGGGATGGAGTAAAGAAAATAATGTTCCAAATAAACATTGTAAGACAAAAACGATAACTTGGGAAAGAGCTTAAAGACCGAGCACCTCTGCAAGCGGACAAGCTTATGCCTTTTATTAGCGTTTGTCTGTTGCTTAAATTACTGGTCCTGGTGCCCTGTGTTGGTTTTGGGAGAGAGACTGGACTAGAAAGACCCACCTTCTGGTCTTGACTTCCCTCTGTAGCTCATGACCTTGGACAAGCCCTCTGGCCCCGTGAGCCTGGGTCCTGTCTGTCATACGCTGCCAGGCAGCGAGCATGGCCACCTGGGCAGGCGTTTTCTACCTGAGAAGGTTTTCTTTCCATGGAGACCAGGTGAGGCGGTGAGCAGCCGGTGGGGGGCGGGGTGCACTCTGGGCTGGCAGGTTGTGGTCGTCTCCTCTCTCGAACTCCTTGCACGTGTTGAAAATGTTACGAGAAGCTTGGCCTTTTGTGAGAATCAGGCAGCAGATAGCAAGTCTAGGGAGAGCCTAACTCGGGAGTGGCGGGGGGGGGAGACAGGCGGGGGCCCTGTTCCACGGCCGCAGTGCTTGCGCCCACTACGGGGCCCCAAGGGTGGTGCTGGGCACCCGTTCTTACACAGAAGCCCCCAAGCCGCGTGTTGCACCTTTCTCTGCAGCTTTCTTGATCTCATGTAAGAGAGCGAAACAATGTGTTGGGGTGCTCTGCCGTCCCTGGATCCCCACTCACAGTCCAGGGGTGTGGCCCCATCCCCACCCTCTGCCCAGCTTGACAGCTTCCTTTTGGGGGACCGTGGCTGCGGGCTGCTGTACCTGTGACCAGCCAGCTGCTGGGAAAATCTCAGTAGCCATTGCAGGCTTCCAGGCCTCAGGCCAGGCAAGGATGGGGTGGAAGGTATGGCAGGATAGTCCTTCTGGAGTCACTTAAGGTCACGTCTGGGTGATGGCTTCTGTATAGAAGCCGCACCTATCATGTTAAATTAAGCTGCACTTGAGTTCATTTGTGCTGGGGTTCTGTTTTTTGTTAATTTGTAGATCCCTTTTAGCTTTAGTTTAAGAGTTCCAAGAAAAGCGTTTATACCTAATTCATATTTATGTTGTCCATTTAAAATAATGTGAAAGGCAATGACCACTGCGAGTTCTTTGACTTTTCTCTTTGAAGGTTAAGAAGCACTTGCCGTAGGGGCTCTCTGTTCGGATGTGACTTGAGACCATTTGGTCCGGCCCCACCTCCCGCCTCTGGGTGGGCACTCGCCCCACAGGCTCAGGTGTCAGGGCAGCACCTGTGCTACAGTGTGTCCCCTCCAGCCAGGAGGCACCTGCCCTGGGAGAGAGCTGGGGTGGGGGCTCGGGGAGGATCCTTGCGTTTGACCTCTTTGGTGGCTGCAGCCAGAGTGTTGAAAGTGGGGGCTGTCAGAGGGAGGGGGGACATGTGTATACCTGTGGCTGATTCAAGTTGACGTTTGGCAGAAACCAACACAATATTGTAAAGCAGTTATCCTCCAATTAACGATGAATTAAAAACAAGTGGGGACTGTCGGCCACACCATGTGCGCAGGGCCGTCGGCAGCGGGGGCGGACAGCGTGGGGGGGGAAGGTGGGGAGGAGAGTGCCGAGCAGAGCTGTCCCTGCTGCCGACGAGGGCTCCACGGGCCGGCTCAGCCATTTTCCTGCCCAGGTTTTGTAAGTCAGCCCAGACCTTTATGAAGATGCAACTTTTCTGCTTAAATCCACCAGCATGGGATTCTCCAGCTTGCAGCACAAGGTCCTGTCTGTCAAGTGTGGTTTTCTGGCCGGGCTAGGAGCCCTGTCACTGAGCCCCCTAGGACGGGTCAGCGAGCAGAGGGTGCTGCTGCAGCTGGGGTGTGGGCCACCGCCCTGGGAGGGCACCCGCTCTGTGCACTGTGGCCCCAGGAGCCCTGAGCAGCTGCGGCCACACCCGTGTTGGCCGCTCTCTTCACTGAGAGCACAGACCTCTCCCACAAGGGAGGAGCGCAGGAACAGGGTCGGGGTGGGGAGGGGCTTCCGCCGCGGTGGCTGGAGGGAGTCAGCCCCAGCCTCCAGGTGGCCAGTTCTGGGCGGGGGGAGGCAGAGACAGGCACAGGCCAGGCCCTGCAGCCTTGGGTTTGGGTGGAAAAAGAAGAGAAAGTGTCTCAGGCAGAGAACAGGACAGTCCAGCGCTGGGAGCCAGAGTTCCCTGCCGGCTGCGTCTAGAACCCACCTTTGAGTGAGTGCCTGGGGGTGGGGCCTTGGATCTGTGATGACACCTTCCTTCATTGGCTGCAGACAAGCTGAGCCCCGGGTCCCAGGGAAGCCCTGGTCCTCTCCTCTCTGATCCTCTGGGAGACGCATGTCTTCACAGACAGTGGGAATCAATAAATACTGGATGGTTTCTTCCATCCCAAACACATGTATTTGGGGATTTCTGTGGTCTTGCCGAGAGTCCAGCACAGAGACAGACTTTCATTTAATTATGTGAGGGCTTCGAGTGGCCCAGATGACAGAGGAGCAGGCTGTGAGGCTGGTTGCAGTCGGGACCTTCTGGGAGAGTCCGCAGCACTGACCGCGGCTCTCACGATGGCCTGTGTGCTCAGAGCCGCGCTTTGTCCACAGTGTCCTGGGGAGCTGATGTAAAATCGGGCGGCAGATGGAGCCTGGGGCGTGGGGGTGAGGGGAGTCACGTGAAGGACACGGGGTCAGCTCATCCCTGCATTCAGCACCCGGGGTGCCCCTGCTGGAACTGGGGGAACCAGCCAGGGAAGGTCTTGGGAGACGTCCCACCAGCGTGGCCCTCAGATTGTCCACCACTCGTGTTCTCTGTGGTACGTTTTCTGAGGGCGCCTCCTCTTCATCTCTGGGTCCCCGAGACCTGGCCCCTGAGGTGCCCCCACGTGCCATGGGCTTATTGTGAAACCGTGTCTCCTCTCCCATCTAGATGTGAGCACCCAGGCCTGCGGTGCTCAGCATAGCGCTCGTCAGCCCTTTATTCACAGCAACTTAGTTGCAGATAAGTTCCTGCAGAAAGTCCCTTGGAGGTTTGTGGTTTGCAGGTGAGTCACTGGGGCTGAGCTGCACTCTTAAAGCGGGCTGTCCCTGAGGCTCCCTGTAGGAGCTGGTTTTTAGGGAGGACTCACAGGAGGTGAGGGAGCTGCCCTGTTTCCCAAGAAAGAGCTGCCTCACAGAGGACAGCTGACCAGGACGTCTAGAGCCAGGAGGCCACAGGCCACAGCCAGAGGGTGGGAGGGGCCACAGTGCTCGTGGGGACAGAAGGGCTGCAGGGGCCAGACGTGCTGAGGTGGGCTGACGTCTGGACCTCTGGGGAGGGTGCTGCTGGCACGAGTCACTGATGGGTGGGGTGTAGGCTTGAGAGAAAGAGGCAGCCGGGCGCCCACACTGATCTGTGTCTTGGCTGGAGCTGCTGGAAGGATGGAGCCATGCTGACCAGGGTGGGAGGATTGAGGGGCCAGGTGATGCGGGGTGGGGAGCAGGGACTTGAAGGGCCTGGGCTTGTCCTGCTCAGGGCACTCCCCCCACACCCACACACACCCACACACCCAGTCCTTCAGAGCGGCAGGCACCAGGGATCGGCCCATGGAAGACACTCTTTCTGTGGAACAGTGTGGGGTGGGGGATGGTTCTGTGATGATTCAAGTGTGCTCCATTTACTGTGCACCTTATTTCCGTTGTTACTACATCAGCTCCACCACAGATCATCAGGCATCAGACCCCTGATGCTGGGGACCCCTGATTTAGAGGAATATCCACAGCCCACCCAGAGCCTCAGTCTTCCCACTGGAGTCCAGAGATGTGCATTTGAATCTAGGTTACGGCACTGAATCCTGTCAGCCGCCGTGTTCATTGAACGAACAAGGCAGGTTCGTTGATTAAATCGGGTGAATTTACTGCCACGCTGTCTGTTCAGTGTCATTGTCAGCGAGCAGGCCTTGGGCAAATGGGTGGACGCAGGAGGGGACAGATGGACTGTTCCCTGCTGAGTGAGCACAGGCCCCATGGGCCCTGGGTCGGCTTGTTTGGGTCTGCAGGTGAGAATGTACACCAACTGCAGCACATCTCTTGTTTCCCTGTGCTTGCTTTTCTGAGACACATCACTTTCCAGCGTTTAAGTACCAGCAACCCCAAACTGCTGTTTTGAAACTCACTCATGGGCTCAGCCTTGTTCTTAGGGTCCCAGTCCAAAGCCTGAGCCTACCCCCTCCCACCTCCCCCACTCCGCACAGGGGCTGGAGCAGAAAGTAGGAGAGATCTGGGTCCCTGCTCCGAAGGGGAAGGAAGAGGCGGTCTCCCTACAGGCTTTCTCCAGCACAGAGGGACCCCACAGATCCCTTGAATAGGATCCCAGGCTGTCCAGTCCTAGGGCTGGGGTGGGGTCTCCTTCCATCCTCCCCTCTGATAGGGGACAGGGGCGTGGATTCCTCCCGCTAGCAGGCATATCCTCATCTTACAGGAAGGTGGCTCGTGGAGGTGCCATGGCTCCCAGTGGCTGACCAGGTCTGACAGCAGAGCCTGGCCTCCCCTGCCAAGCCCCACCACCTCCAAGAACGGACCTCTGTTCACCAATTCCTTCCCAACAGCAGCTGTTAGGCCTGAATTTGTGTGATATTGTTCGAAACTATGATCATTCTGAGCTGAAGCACAGCAGAGTGTCATGGACCTGGAGGCAGAGCTGTGGCTGGAGAACCCAGGGAGGCTGGGAGTTGAGACTCAGCTGGAGGGAAGGCCTTTTTGGCTCGTAGAGGCCCCAGGGCGAGTGCAGGGCAGACGTGTGGAAGATTAGGAAAGGCCTGGGGGAGGAATGCACGCGTCAGGTGGAGGCTCTGTGGGCTGTCACGGGTTTCTTTACACAGGTGCTGCTCCTCGGGGCATCCCTCAGTGCTGTTACTCCTGCTTTACAGATGGTGAAACTGAGGCTGGGAGAAGCTCTGTCATTCTCGCAGGAGCAGCGGTCTGAAGCAGCAGTAAGCGAGCAGGTGCCTGGGTGCACGGCCCAGCTCTGGGCCTCTGCTGGTTGGCCCAAGCTTCCAGGTCCTGGAAGGGCCGGTGTTGAGGGC
>NW_011495064.1:4440497-4447111 GCF_000754665.1 Bison bison bison
GGACCAGAGTGTCTGGGACTGGTGGAGTCGAGGCCAGAGCACAGGGTGCCGAGCCTCAGGCTTGCCTGTGTGCCTGCTTGGAGCCCTCCGCTCTGGTCTCTGTCCCTGGGCCCTCCGGCCTTACCTGCCCAGATACTCCCTGGGCCTTTGCCTCAGGCAGCGTTCCTGGCCTTTTGTGGGAAGGAGGTATATTTGGCTTTGCTTCCCAGCTGGCTCAGTAGGTAAAGAAACTGCCTGCAGTGCAGGAGACTGCCTGTGTGTTAAGGGTTCTTCCTCGGGTGAGGCTCAGGGTGGGGCGGGGGCAGCTCTGCTCCTGCTCCGCAGTCACGGGGGCCTAGTTCCTTCCATCCAGTGACTCCACCTTCCCTGTGTGTAGAGCTGCCCACCAGGCTCCTGTGTGCAGCCGGGAGTCCAGGGATGTGAGGATCCCATGACCACTTCACCATCTGCATCTGAGCTGGTGCGTGTCCCTTCTGCATGGGTCATTCGGCTTTCTCTGCCCCTGCGAAGGGGCTGGAGGGACCTGCCGGGTAGGTGAGGTCATCATGGGCCTTGATGTTTTCTTAGTAGGTGCTTGTTAGACCCCTGGTCTGTGTTTAGGCTTGAACTCCGCACCCAGGAGGATATGGAGGAAGCAATGACTTGAGGTCTGGCCTTCGCAGGACACAGGTGCCCGGCTGGTCATCCCACCATCACACAGGAAGTGGATCATCCCGATGTGCAGACTGGCTGGTGGATTAGGGAGCCTCTGTGAGGAAGCGTCACCAGGTTCAGCTGCTTGACGCCCGAAAGCCAGTACTTGAGAGACAAGTGCCAGTAGGAATGGAAAGGCTGCTTTATTTAGCAGGCTAGGAACCTGGGGAGAGATGGCAAACTCATGTTCATAGTGAAAGTGAAGTGAAAGTCGCTCAGACATGTCCGACTCTTTGCGATCTCATGGACTATACAGTCCTATAGTACATGGACTATATACAGAATTCTCCAGGCCAGAATACTGGAGTGGGTAGCCTTTTCCTTCTTCAGGGGATCTTCCCAACCCAGGGATCAAACCCAGGTCTCCCACATTGCAGGCGGATTCTTTACCAGCTGAGCCACCAGGGAAGCCCTAACTGCAAAGTTTCTGCTTGACTGTGATCGTCTTTAAAGCGAGAGTCGTTGGGGTGGGGAGGAGGTCGTTCATCATCTTCCACTGTGTGCAGACTTTCTTCTGATTGGCTGATGGTGAGATGTTGGGGCAGTGCTCCAGGAATCTGGTGCTCAGCCTGAAGTCCTCCCCTCGGGTGGGGGCCCTAGTTTCTACAGAAGAACACAAACATTTTGTTATAGATGTTCCTTGAGGGGGTCAGGACCTGCCCCAAGGCTGCACTGTTGCTTCCTGACTGCTCTGCCCTGTTTTTTGTATCCCCTCTCTGATGAGCAATTTTTGAATCTGTCCTTTGGAACTCAGGGAGGGTCATGGAAGCTGAATGAAGCCTATTTTCCTACAACCAAGAGACAGGGGACACGGGAAGGGCTTTCACCCGGGAGGGGCCCACAGGGTCCTGCTCTGCTGCGGACAGGCTGTTGGCTGCAGGGGAGGCTTCATATGGAAGGGGCAGCTGTCCCTTCTTGGGTTATAAGCAGTAATTTTCCTGCCTGTGAGCTATGTGATGCCTCATCCATCAGTGACTGGCCATCCTGGATGGGGATGTGAGAGAGAGCGCCTCCTCTTTCTGATTCCTGAGCCAGCCTCCTCCTCAGGCCTTCCGTGACCTTTGCTCTTGGAGAGCGCGGCACCAGGGAGCTTCGCTGCCATGGTGCCAGCCATAGAGTGCAGAGGGTTGGGATGGGAGAGGAGGGCCCCAGGTGGCCTCGGGGCTTCTTGCTTTGGGTTGAGGCTGGTCGTTCACCCTTTACCCTCCATGTGACCTTGAGGAAGTCACCCTGCCTGGGTTTCTCTGACTGAATCCATGCAACTCCTACATTTTAAAGATGATTTTGAGAAGACCCTCCCCTTCCCAGTGTTCTGACAGATGCCCGTAGGGCCATCCTCCCCCTCAGCTCCTGCTCAGCAGAGATTCCTGAGCCAGAGGGGCCTCCAGACCCTTCCCAGGCCTTGTTCTATGGAAGGGGGGCAGGGAGGCCTTCCCAAGACCAGCTCCTCCAGAAGCAAAGCTGTGTGAGCCATGGGTCCTCCCCGTCCTTGGCCACGTCTCCCTGCCCCCAGCAGTGGAAGGGACGTTGGATGGAGGAGGTTACACATCTCTCACAGTGAGGAGCCAAGGCAGATTCAGAAGTTCTTGCTTCTTTCCTAAAAACTCATGTCCTTCTAGACAATTCCCCGCCCTTGCTGTCCTCTTTAAATGTCACTTTTTCTCGCTAATGAGCACCGGTCTTCAAATGGGGCTAGGAGGAAACCAGGGACCTTGGGAATATCAGAATCCTAGGTGAATTAACTTAAATTAATGAGACTAATAAGGGAAGTCGAGTTCAGCTGTGCAAATTAGCTTCGTGTTCTGGGTCTAGACTTAAATTGCCGGTCTTAATTAGATGCCTCCCCAAAACCATGAAGCGGCTTCTGAGATCCTTTTGACCTAAAAGCTTCTCTGATCTGTTCACTCTGTCAAGTGTAAAAGTAGCCTGGAGATGTTCCTCTTTAAGCTATCCCCAGAGTCTCACAGGGCCTCTGGTATCCGCCACCGTCCAGGGGATGGGGCGGGAGCGGGGGGTGGCTGGGCACCCTGCAAGAGGCGGGGCTGGGCTGGTTGAGGAACCTTCCTGGGGAGACAGGCCGTCGGGGTGCAGGTGTGGTGCGGGTGGCCTGTCTCCCCTGTCCCGACGATGAAGGGGATGACGCGGGTAGCGCGCTGCGCAGGCAGCCGGGCAAGTAAGGGGATTTCTGGGTGCCCCCACTGCCTCTGGCCAGTGCGAGGTGCGGTTCTCAGTGATTCAGGAGCGTGGCAGTAAGCTGAGAAAGAAAATGCTTCTGGCACGCCCCCAGACATGGCCATCGTTAAGATGTGGTCCCTGACAGCTCTGGGCGTCTGGGCCCTTCTTTTTAAATGTCTTTAGCCAGAGCACAGGTAGAACATCCCATTAAAAACACACAAGGTGCAGAGCTGACGTGACCACTTTTCCATGCTGTTGTTTTTATTACAATCATTAAAAGGATCAGCCTTTTTATTGGGTGTAAAGACCATTCACAAACAGCACAGTGAATTTTTCCCACAGTAAATCCACTCAAAGAACCATCAGCAGGAGACGGAACACTCCAGAGGGCACCCCTGCCCCCAGCCTCTCACGTGCTCCCCGGCCAGGTCTGCCCCTCAGAGACACTAACACCACTGTCCTGACCTCCCACACCACACGCTCGCCCTCCCAGCGCTCGAACTTCGCAGCGATGGCGTTGCCTCGAGCGTGCTCTCGAGGGTCTGGCTTTCCCCCTTGACGTTGTTCCTTAGGGTCGTTCGTGTTGTTTGTCTGTTCTGCTGTTGATGGACCCTTGGATTGTTTCTGTTTTGTTTTTTTTTTTCCTGAATATAGAAACATCCATGTTCTTTACTTTTGATTAATTTATTTGTGTCAGGTCTCAGTTGTGACACGTGGGATCTTCATTGCGTCACGAGGATTCTAGCTGTGCGCAGGCTTAGTTGCCCCGAGGCACGTGGAATCTTCCCGGACCAGGGATCGAACCCGCATCCTCTGCAGTGGCAGGTGGATTCTTAACCACTGCACCCCGGGGAAGTCCCTCTGGGTTTTGAATATTATAAATGTTACTGCTTCCAGTGTTCTTTACACACTTTTTGGTGAACCTAAGTGTGCGTTTCTGTGAGCAGTTGCACTCTGAGTTATATGTGTTCAGTGTGGGTAGATACCGCGGGCTTCCCAGTACGGCTGTACCATCTTACACTCCACCAGCAGTGTGTCAGGGCCCCACTTATTCCACATCCTTGTCAGCACTTGGTACTGCCTGTCTGTTCCAGTTTAGCTGTCTGGTGGGTGCACAGAGGTATCTCATGGTTACGGTTAGTGTTTTCCTGATGACTAATGAGGTTGAAGAACTTTTGTGTGTATGTTGCCTTTATTATAATCATTTTAGCAGCCAGATAGTGGTGTGTCTCACAGATGTTCCAAAATGGACTTACCTGTAGCTGGGCATTTAGATTGCTTCCTGTATTTATCATTACAAACGATAGGCATCTCTGGACCCTTGGTGAGAATTTTGTATTGTTTACAGATTTTGATAAATAATGTCAGATTGCTTTCTAGAGTATTCAGACCTTTCCAGAATGTTATCAGTAGTATAGGAGAACTCTGTCGAGTTTCCCCTAGGTCAGTGAGCAAAGTATATTCTCATTAGAAGAAGAAGCAAAACCTCTTTAAGGAGCCTACTTTAGATAACTCTAGGCATTCTTTCATTATTATGATTGAGTTTGGTCACTTTTCCAAAATATTTTCTGTGAGTATCCCTCTTTTATGAGTTCATGCCTTTTGCCACTTGTATTTTTAGTGAGTTTTTTTTGGTCGATTGTGTAAGTGTTATGGTAAGACACAGGCCTTAGTGCTGCAGGTTCTTTCTGCATCTGTTTCATTGTCACAACGTATTTTGACTTGATGCCTTTTGATGTCGGCGCACTGTCTAGTCTCCCCCTTGGTGACCTCTGTGGGGTGTCCCCAGCCAGGCCACTGCCCTTCTCTGACGTGCCCAGGCCCAAGGTCCCTGGGTGCCCCACGGGAGGAGGGGAAGGAACACAGCCTGCAGGGGAGGGGGTTTGCAGTTTCAGATGCTCACACTGGCCGCCGAGGTCTGCCCAGCAGCCCTGGTGGTGCTGCGCTGCGCGGGGGCCGAGTGCTGTGCTCTGGGGCAGGCTCGTAGGGCCGGCAGCCGCGCTGGGCTGGGAGCCGCGTTCTCAGTGCCCACTGCTGTCCTCGCACGTGCGTTTCTCACGGTCGCCCTGAGAGGTGGGTCCAGTCCCCCTTGTCTTAGTCACCAGAAAGCAGAGCCTCCGAGGTGCCCAGCTCATCCCAGAGCCTGACGTTTGTGGCAGGGAGCTTGGGCTCAGCCTCTTATCTGCTCCTTTCCCTGAGCCACATCCCAGCTCCCCAGCAGGCCCTCCCCCTGCTCACCACAGGAGCGGGGATAGGAATGAGCACTGTTTCTCATTCTTTGGGGGTTTGAGCAAAACATCTGTTCTTGAGTTAAAAGTTTAGATTGGTGTATGGGGCACAAAGGAGCGTATAGTAGCGCTGGGCTTCCCCCCGTTTTTAGGCATGAAAATAATAACATACACGTTGTAATAAGCATTCCCGAGCACTTCATGTCTGCTCAGCTTGTTAATTTATACTTTTCTATTTCTAGATGATGGACTTGGATGTGCTTCTGTGAAGAGATGCCACGTGTCTCTACTGGCCCAAGGACAGACATGTCCAGTAAGTTGCCGGGTGAATTAACCCAGGAGCAGGAGCTCAGGCCCTTCAGATGCAAAGGTGTTGACACCCTTGGAGAACACAGGGTGTCTGGATATATGGGGACCTTTGAGGGGGTTTTTTAAAAATTATATTTATTTAGTTTTAATTGATGATTGCTTTACAATTTTGGTTTGATTTCTTTTTTGAGGCCTGGAGTCTTCTGCTGTCGTTTAGAAGTTGCTCTGTAGGAGCTGGTCCATATTTTGATGAGCTATTGATGTATTTGTGGAGAGGCAGGAGGTCTCCCTGACTTCCTCCTCTGCTGTCTTCTTCCACTCTCTGAGGGGATATTGTAAACCAGCCTTATTGCCTGGTCTAATTATTTGAGCTTCTGAAGGTTGGTTCCTGCTAGAGACAGCAGGAATGGCGGCATAAAGGGTTGGAAGAATCTGAAACCCATTCCTCGCCGAGTGCGCCGCTTCCTAGAGCAACGCGTGAGCTCCATGCTGGCCGGAGCATCTGGGCGGCTCAGCCTGTGGTGGCTCCTTGCCCAGAAACCCCGTGCCCGAAGCACAGCACCGTCCACTGAGGTGCAGATGGTCGTGCCTTATGGGAAAGAAAGCCCGAGTGACATACATGGGATTCCTGTGGCCCTGAGGGGCAGAGACCAAGGCTGGAGACGTGCCTTCGGTCCCCAGCTTCTGCTGTCCTGTTTTGGCCAGTGGGCGGCAGACCTCTCTCTTCCCACACCTCTTATCCTTCGGGAGAGAGATGGTAATGAGCTGATTTATCATTTAAAGCTCCTCTGAGATTCGTCAGTGGGAAATCATAATAAAGCCGACCCCAGCCATAGTTTATGATTATGTTGAGCCATCATTTAATGTGGTACTTCTCTGTGGAAGAGACCCTGCTCTCTTTATGGAGTCCTGTGGGTGAGAGGAGAGGGGGAGGTGATTAGACAGGACCTGGATCGTCAGACTCTCCCCTCCTCACCTGCCGGGGACCCTGGCTTCACCGAATCTTGCCCGTGTAGGTCACGTGCTGTCTTCATGAGGACACAGTGTCTCTCTGTCACCATCCCATCCCCGTATTTTGAGTTTGTGTGTTTGTTTAAACCAGTGTTTGTTCCTGTTTCTCAGGACAGCTGCCGCCTTAGGGGACGAGGGCGTGGTGACGGGGCTTCTGGGGACTCAGGCGTGCTCTGACCCAGGAACGGGAAGTCATCC
>NW_011495064.1:4447237-4450188 GCF_000754665.1 Bison bison bison
TGCCAGGGCCCGTGCGATGCAGCGGGCTTCCACCATCGATGTGGCAGGCGACATGCTGGGCCTCTCTCTGGCAGGTGAGCCTCAGCAGGCTGCCTGTGGGCCCTCGCGGTGGCAGTGCCAGGGGGTGCGGGGCCGGGCAGCCCCATTTGAACTGGAATAGGGAAAGTCAGCCCTCTTCCTGGGACTTGCATCCCCTGGAACCTGCCCGCCGAGGTTTTCCAGGTTGCATGGGCACTGGCCAGTAGGTAATGCGGGAGTGTCCACAGTGCCTGTGTGACAGGTGCCCAGACCATAGTGAAAGCCCTTTGCATTGTGGATGTGCAGGCCCAGGGGGAGGGGTTTAGTCTCGGGGTCCGCAACTTCTTAGGAATCTCAAATCATCTCATGTAACAGTTTGGGAGAAGGCAGAGTGTTGGGTTCCCCCCCCCTCCCCATCCCATTTTATTGAGGAGTAATTGACATATCAGTACATCACTGTAAGTTCAAAATGTAGAGCTTGCTGGTTTGATGTATGGATACTGTGTCGCCACTGGTGACTGGGCTTTTTGCATCAAATTGGAAAGCAGGGAAAAGTTGATTAAGGCTGATTTTTTTGTCATTTCTCTTTTATCCAGGAAACGTACAAGATCCAGATGAGCCCATTTTAGAATTCAGCTTAGGTAGGTGTCTGTAATTTTTTGTGTTAATATACATGCAGCTTAAAACCCGAGACAAAAGCACCGCAACTGGCAGGAGTTTTTCCAGAGACCTTGGCACTGCCACCACGGCTGTGGAAGTGCTTCTGAGAAGCGGAGGCCGAGAGGCCGGTGGGAGCCTCCTGCGCGTGGGAGGGGACCTCAGCTGCCTGGCATGGGATGCCCGTCTCCTCCACGTGTGCTCCGTCCAGGCTGGTGGTGGGAAGCAGGCAGGAGGGGACCCCAGAGATGCAAAGTCAGCCTCGCTGGGGAGAGGCAGGAGGGGTGAGGACATGGGGCTCAGGGCCACGTTGCTCTCCCTGCGGTGTTGCTCTCTGGCGCTCAGATCCTTGCTCCACGAGCAGAGGCACTGACGCCCTCGTGCTCCTCGCTCTTGAGCCTCAGTGAGAGCGTGCCTGGAGTCGGGCAGCATGGCTCACTGTGGGCTCACCCTCAGGAGCTTCTTCTCCAGGGCCCAGCACTCACTGGTATTCCTCTCCTTGTCCTGTCCCTGAAAGGCTGCTGAGTGAGGCGTGCCCACCTCGCCCTCCCCACCCTCCTTCCCATCCTAATTCTGCCTGGCTACTCCTCAAGGCTGGAAGCTCTCTCTGGTGAAAGTAAACTCAGTCCTCCACAGAGATGCAGAAATGCTGGCCTTTAGAACCCAGCCAAAGCAGTCAGCTGGCCACCCTGTTACTGTCGGGGAGCCTGCCTAGGCCAGCATGCCCCGCCGCCTCCTGAGACCGCCTTTTTAGAACTGAATGTACGTTTGCCTGTGCTGACGAGGACGGGCGCACGTGTGCTGATCGCAGTCTTATTCGTAATAACCAGCACTGGAAACAGCATCCATCAGCTGGAAGATTAACTATGTTGTGTGCGTACAGAGGATGGCTGCTCAGCTGAGAGAAGGCCCAAGTCCCTGACACACCCCTGGGTGCGTCTCAGAATCCGTGAAAAGTGTGAAAAGTGAAAGAAGCCGTAACAAGAGGCTGGGTGTTGTGTAACTCCATTTTCGTGAAAGTCAGAAGGACGAGTCTGTAGCGAGAGCGCACAGGTTAATGCTTACCTGGGAGCGAGGTGAGGGCAGGGAGCACAGGGAGCCCTTTGGGGCGATGGAGGTGCTCCCTGTCTGGACAGAAGTGGTGGGACTAGGAGTGTGTGCGCTGATCAGAACCGAGTGCCACACTTAAAGCGGATGTGTTTTACATACAAATTATTCCTCGAAGGTGATATAAAGCAAAATGAAAGAAGAGATTGCTGGAAGGCTCACAACATGAAAAAGAAAAAGATTAGAAACAACAGAACTTGGGCTTCCCTGGGAGTCCCATGGTTAAGAGTCCTCCTGCCAATGCAGGGGACACAGGTTCGATCGCTGGTCCAGGAAGAACGCCTGCGTTGTGGAGTAACTAAGCCTGTGCATCACGACTGCTGAAGCCCGCGTGCCCTAGAGCCCGAGCTCCGCAATAAGAGAAGCCGCTGCAAGTGCGAAACCCGCACGCCACAGCTAGAGAGCAGCCCCCACTCACCGCACCCAGAGAAAAAGCCTGCACAGCAAGGAAGACCCAGCCCAGCCAGAAATGAGTAAATAAAACGATCCAAAAGAGGGAATAAACCGAGGAAAAGGAAGATCCAGGAAACAGCCCAACACAGGAGAGAAGTCACAGAAATCCTTTAATGAATAGTATTTGCTTAGCTCTAATCGGAGAAGGCAATGGCACCCCACTCCAGTACTCTTGCCTGGAAAATCCCATGGACGGAGGAGCCTGGTGGGCTGCAGTCCATGGGGTCGCTAGGAGTCGGGCACGACTGAGCGACTTCACTTTCACTTTTCACTTTAATACATTGGAGAAGGAAATGGCAACCCACTCCAGTGTTCTTGCCTGGAGAATCCCAGGGACGGGGGAGCCTGCTGGGCTGCGGTCCATGGGGTTGCACAGAGTTGGACATGACTGAAGTGACTTAGCAGCAGCAGCTCTAATAATGTAGGACATGGATGTAACAAAAACGTTGAGTTAACCTGACTATAGAGACAGAATGAGAGTTCATATAATGGAGATAAAAATCTTCACCCTATAATAGAAATCTAGAAATCAGGACATTTCTGAATCTGACAAGTCAAGGGCAATAATATAGTCATATTAATTAGACATATGGAGGAAGAAACAGCTTAAAAAGGTGAGGGAGAGTTTTATGTTAAATGAATTTTACTATACACACACACAAAACAGAAGGTGAGGAGTAGGAGCCAGATAATTGAATGGTCAAATATTTTATCTT
>NW_011495064.1:4450288-4455227 GCF_000754665.1 Bison bison bison
GTTTATCTTAAAAACAGAATTTAAAACTGAAAAGCACTCGTTTAAAAACCTTTATTAGAGAAAATGTTAGAGGGAAAGAAAGCCCGATCAGAGAGACCCACAGTCAGCATCTTGGTATGTATCCTTTTGCAGATATTTTTTTATACCCACGCAGTGCTATACAGAAATTATTAATGATTTCTGGTTGTGGAGGTGATGGAATTATTTACAGAATTGTCATCCTGTTGTTTTTTAAAAGTCATTTTAGAAAGTCTTTAATTTGTTAATTCCTTCTGTTTTCTGTGTTTTGGTTTTTTGGCCGTGAGGCGTGTGGGAATCTTCGCTCCCTGACCCTGCGTTGGAAGGCGGAGTCCCAACCACGTACTGCTAGGGAAGTTCCATCGCCCTAGTGTTCTTAATGTGGTTTCCACGTAGCAGAGCATCACTGGCGTCCTTTCGTTTTGGTCTGCGTGGGTCTGCCACCTCATCGTTCCAGATGCCTGCGTAGAGTCTGCTGTGTAACTGTGCCGTGCTTATTGTAACCAGCCTCCTGTTGCTGGACACTTCGGTCTTTTCAGTCTGCCGTCGTAAACACCAACAGTGAATGTACTTGTGCCTGGGTCTTTCGCATGTTTTGTTGGTTCTCTCCTTGGGATAAGTCATAGGATATAGAATTGCTCAAATGATAGGCACCTGAAATGTGTTTTACCTTGGTAGCATTTATTCAGCTGGGACACAGATGCTCTGGTTGGAAAGACACCGCATACACATCAGGGATTAATGGTTTCTATGGAAATGTGCCAGAGGATTATGTAAGTGATAAGCAGGAGATGTGACTGTGGGCCTCTGAGAGGAAGCTTCATGGAAGTCATGGAACTGAGCTAGGGATTAAACCTTGGGTGAGATTTAGGTTGGATAGGGGCAAGGCCAGGAGAGAACGTCACTTGTAGGGAGGTATTTTCTGAGCACGGCAGTTGGCCCATCAGCCCTTAAGCTGACATCAGTCTTTCCAGCCTCGGGCCACTTGCTGTATCTCAGTCTACCTGCCATCACTGGGCTTTGAGAGACCCAGGTGTTCTAGCCTCACATGATGAGAGGGCAGGCCGAGAGAGACCAGACCAGGGTCTCTGCGGGGTGTAGCTTAAAGGACGGAGAACAGCGGAACAGTCATATCTCTGATGTGGAGGCAGACATCATAGAAGAAGTAGAACAGAATTGAAAAAGACAACAGGGGCTTCCCTGGAGGCTCAGTGGTGAAGAATCCACCTGCCAGTGCAGGAGGCATGGGTTCAGTCTCTCGTCTAGGAAGATCTCACATACGGCGGGGCAGCTAAGCGCATGCACCACGGCTACTGAGCCTGTGCTCGGAGGCCAGGAACTGCAGCTGCGGAAGCCCACACGTCTGGAGCCCCCGCTCTGCAGCAAGGGAAGCCCCCTCAGTGAGACGCCCGTGCACCGCAACTGAAGAGTAGCCCCCCGCGCTCTCCACAGCGCTGGAGAAAAGTCCGCACAGCAACGGAGACCCAGCACAGCCAAACAGAAATAATAACACTGTGTTTCAAAAAGAGAACAAGACCTTAAAGCTTCTGGAAGAAAAGAAACTGGAGAACTCACAACCACAACTTCAGGTTAGGCAGAGATTGATCACTTGGCAGGAAGTACGATATGTTTTAGTTTTCTATTGCTGCTGTAACAAATTACCACAATATAAGAAATATAAGACCTTAAAACAAGCCAAATTTATTATCTTACAGTTCCCTTAGGTCAGAAAGCAAAGGGCTCAGCCAGGTCTCTACTCAATCTTATAAACACCAAAGTCAAAGCATCAGCATGGCCCCAGTCCTTCCTAGGGACTCAAGGGTTAAAGGTGGCTCCTTATTCATTCAAGTTGTTTGAGGACTGAGGTCCCTATTTCTTTGCTAGCTACCAGTCGAGGCCTGTTCTCTGCTTATAAAGGCCACTCACGTTCTGTGGTTGTGGCTCTTTCCTCTCTCTGCACAGCCAGCAATGGCAGGTTGAGTGCCTTTCATGCTTAGAACTTCCCTAGTCTTTTTTTAATTCACACCTTTGTAACTCACCCTTCCATCTTCCTTTTGTACTTTTAGGCGCTCATATGATTAGATTAAGCTCATCCAGATAATCTGCAGTAATCTTTCCATGTCAAGATTCCATGACTTTAGTTACATCTATGAAGTCCTTTTGCCTGTATTATAATATTTTCAAAAGTTCCTGGGATTAGAATTTGGCCCTTTTTGAGGGGAGGGACGTTTTTCTGCCTGCTAGTGTCTAAAATTAAAAATCTAAAGTAAAAAACTCTGGAAATCTTTGAGAAAATGAATAAATAAACCACAAACTGGAGAAAAATATTCACATATACCTGACAAAGGACAGATCTAGGATAAAATGCTTACAAATTGACAGTAAAAAAATCAATTTAAAAATGAACAAAAGACTTGAGCAGACTCTTGACAAAAGAAGTTAGAAAAATGAACAAACACATGGTGAAAAGATGCTTAATGTCATTAGTCATCTCAGAAGTGCAAATGAAAACACGTTCTTTGGAACAACCAAGATAAAGGCTAACCCACCAAATGTTGGTGGGATTCAGAGCAACTGGAGCTCTGGTAAATTGCAGTGAGATTATAAAGTGATGCAGCCACTTTAGGAATCTGTCAGCTTCTTACAAAGCTAAGCATATCCTTCTCTACTGTAACCTGGAAGTTCCACTCCTAAGTGCTTATGCAAAAAGAAAACATGTTCACAAGAAGATGTGAGTAGGAATGTCTGCTGCTGCTGCTAGGTAGTGTCTGACTCTGTGCGACCCCATAGACGGCAGCCCACCAGGCTCCCCGGTCCCCGGGATTCTCCAGGCAAGAACACTGGAGTGGGTTGCCATTTCCTTCTCCAATGCATGAAAATGAAGAGTGAAAGTGAAGTTGCTCAGTCATGTCCAACTCTTTGTGACCCCATGGACTGCAGCCTGCCAGGCTCCTCTGTCCATGGGACTTTTCCAGGCAAGAGTACTGGAGTGGGGTGCCATCGCCTTCTCCAAGTGGGGTGCCATCGCCTTCTCCAAGTGGGGTGCCATCGCCTTCTCCAAGTGGGGTGCCATCGCCTTCTCCAAGTGGGGTGCCATCGCCTTCTCCAAGTGGGGTGCCATCGCCTTCTCCAAGTGGGGTGCCATCGCCTTCTCCAAGTGGGGTGCTATCGCCTTCTCCAAGTGGGGTGCCATCGCCTTCTCCAAGTGGGGTGCCATCGCCTTCTCCAAGTGGGGTGCCATCGCCTCCTCCAGGAATGTCTATAGCACCTTTATTTATAATGGTTCAAAACTGCAAACAACCCAACTGTCTATTAACATACAGTGACTGTAAGTAAATTTTGGTATATTCATACAATGGAATATGATTCATCAGTTTTTAAAAAGAATTAATTATCAGTATATAAACAATACAGATGAATCTTGAAAACATTCCATTTATGTTCAAGAAATTCAAGAATGGACAAAAATGGTAAAAATCAGAAAGTGGTTCGCAGGCAGGGGAATTGACTGGGAAGTGGGACGGGAGCTTTCTTGTCTGATGGAGAAAGTCATCTTGTTTTGTGAGTGTGTATGATTGTCAAAGCTCATTGAATGAAAACCTAGGCTCTTTGTGTCTTATTATATCCAATAAGTAATGAAAACCCATAAAAATGTATGAGAACATATTACAAAGAGATCAGTTTTCAGAAGTAAATTAATTGGCAGAAGTAAAAATCAACTTATGAATTTTAAATCACCAGTAATATTTGAAAAATAAATGAGAATGACGAGAACAGGAGTAAAGACCTCTAAAAATCCTCTCCTCCATAAAGACAGTGAAAAAACGGTCCAGATCAATGATTTCAGTTGCCAAGATGCTGAAACAGCCTAAGTGCCCATCAACAGATGAATGGATGAAGATGTGGAGGGCGTGTGTATGTATTTGTTGTATATGTGTATATGTACATATTATAGATGTGAGTATACACACACACACACACATAGAGAAATATAAACAATGGAATATTACTCAGCCATTAACAGTGGATGAAATTTTGTCCTTTGCATCAAAATGGATAGACTTGGAGGGCATTATGCTAAGTGAAATCAGTCAGAGAAAGATACACACTGTAGGATACCACTTATCTATGGAATCTAAAAAACACAACAAACTAGTGAATATAACAGAAAAGTAGACTCACAGATATGGAGAACAAACTGGTGGTTTCTGGTGGAGCGGGCCAGGAAGGGGCATATAGGGGCGAGGGGGCTGAGAGGTACAGACTGCTGGGTGTAAGATAGGCTCGAGGATGTACTGCACAGCATGGGGAATACAGCCAATGTTTTGTAATAACTAAATGGAAAGTAACTTCTAAAATTCTATAAAAAATTAAAAACAATCAATTGTTTCAGAACTCTGGGAATTAAGCAGAGGCCTTCAGCACTCTGGGGCATGTTCATTGCCTCTCCAGAAAAGCCAGTTCTTGTTATGAGTGTTGGACTTTGATTTACCGTATATTTCGTCAGTCACAAGGTGGATATCTTTCTCATCTTTTAGTATCTTTTTAATCGGAAAGTGTCTTATAGTTAATGGCATATCATAGGTTAATGGCGATGGGCCTTTTTTTCTTTGATAATGCATTTTACAGTAGATGGCATGTTAGATTCAAAGAAGTATGATCCTTTTTATTGTGGATCCCTTCTATGATTGATTAAGGCTTCCCTGGTGGCTCAGACGGTAAAGCGTCCGCCTGCAATGTGGGAGACCCGGGTTCAATCCCTGGGTCAGGAAGATCCTCTGGAGAAGGAAATGGCACCCCACTCCAGTACTCTTGCCTGGAAAATCCCATGGATGGAGGAGCCTGGTAGCCTACAGTCTATGGGGTCGCTAAGAGTTGGACACGAGTGAGCGACTTCACTTTCACTTTATCTGAGTCTTAC
>NW_011495064.1:4455327-4460190 GCF_000754665.1 Bison bison bison
AATCTATTTCAAAATGCTTAGTGCAATACATTTTCTAACTGAAACAGTTCGTGAAGTGTCTTTAGTTCTAAAAAGCCACATGTTTAGTAATCTCAAATTTGATATGAGTCTTATAAGGAAAATGAATGAGCATGATTTTCTTAAAAAGAAAAAAAAAAAAACCTTTATTTTGCAATAGAATTTTAATTAGCTTCCAACATATGTCACACACAGACCCAGGGACACCGTGAGCTTAGGAGTGCAGCAGCCCTGGATGTCGGCGTGTGTAGCTGGGTCTTGATTTCATAGACTCTGTGGCTGCTTAGTTCCAGTTAGTTGTTAAGGCCAAACTTCACGGGTCAGACCTTTCCTGTGTCATCCGTTCCGTGGATGAAGAGAGCCTTCCATCGGCAGTTATGGCATTGCTGTCCTGGGGGCCAGGAAGGCTGGGAGGAATGAGAAGGGATCATTTCTAATTTAAAAAGTCTCCTCCCTGTAACAGTAGTCAAGGGTGATCATTTCATTCCGTTGTGTGGGTTTTACTTCTTTTACCTTCTTTGGGTGTGTTTGGAACCGAGAACTAACTGAAGTCTGATTTTTAAGAACCATTTCTACTTTATTTATTTTATTTCTATTCTAATTTTGTAGCCTGCAGTGAGCTGCATACTCCGTCACTTGATCGAAAACCAAATAGCTTTGTGGCAGTGAGCGTGACCACCCCACCCCAGGCATTCTGGACGAAGCACGCACAGACGGAGATCATCGAGGTGGGTGCTTCTTGCCCCCGGCGGCTCCAAGACTGCTTCTGGTCCTGGTGGGAGGTCTGCTCAGTGCCCTGAGCACCCGTAGCTGAGGTTTATTCCTGCGGATTGTTTTCTTCTTGCACGAACGTTCAGCACACTGGTATCTTTCATCACACTTACTCATCTGGGTGGTGCTTTTATTTACCATGTTGTCTGTAGTCACTCAGTTGTGTCCGACTCTGCGACCCCATGGACCGTAGCTCGCCAGGCTCCTCTGTCCATGGGATTCTCCAGGCAGGAATATGGAGTGGGTTGCCATTTCCTCCTCCAGGGGTCGAACCCAAGTACCCTGCATTGGCAGGGGGCTCGTTACCACAGAGCCATCAGAGAAACCCTTGATTTGCCATATCCTTTACAGTTGTTGATTATCTATTGGCTGGCTGTTTTTAAACAGTGATCCTCTAAGGTAGATTGCTTTTTAAGAGGTAAGACCTCATACTCCCTTCTCATCTCTAATTGGCTGCTACTTTTGGACACTTGTGGTCTTTAATCAGAGTTTAGAGAATGTTAATTATCAACCAACCCTCGTACTAGCCACACTTTTTATTGGTTTGTATTTTTATATCCTTTTTTGAGTTGTATGTTATGTGTTTACTCTGTACATGAAATGAAATGATACAGTCACCTCAGGAATTTTACTGGATTTCTTCAGACAATTGAGCACATTACGTAAGTTATGAAACCAAGTGTAGGAGGTGGCTGGTGTGAGCTCCTGTAAGATTTTGTTGGTGATGTGAGTTTCTGTGTGAATGTTGCCCTCCCTGGCAGTCTCCAGCAAGCAGACTGCATTTCTCCTTCTTTCCAAGTTTTACATTTTGCCTGATAGACCCTCTCATTACCTTGGAAATTTATTTCAAGTTCAAGCCAACAGTTCTGGTTTCTACCATTTGTCTAGCACGGCCTACCCACAAAGCACTGGGAG
The DNA here is from genome assembly GCF_000754665.1 of Bison bison bison. Lineage (NCBI taxonomy): Eukaryota > Metazoa > Chordata > Mammalia > Artiodactyla > Bovidae > Bison > Bison bison. The sequence goes on from NW_011495064.1 coordinate 4,457,032, forward strand.
CTGTGGATGACACAGTGAGACTTGAGCCCCGCCCCTGCCTCAGGGAGTCTACCAGGCTGTGGGTGAGGCGGCTGAAGTGAACGGCTCCCTGCAGACGAGCGGAGTGTGGGCCGTGTGAGGGCAGAGCGAGCGGGACAGTGCGTGGGGACAGGGGCCTGTCCCGCTCACTGCGCACGAGACACCGCAGGGGTGCAGGGGGTCAGGCCGTGCCGTAGCCGGCTGGTCTGCAGGTGTGTTTAAGGCAGGTCCTGGGGGAGTGATCTGGGCCCTCACTGGCAGCGGGGAGGAATGGGAAGAAGGGGGCGTGAGAGGGAGGCTCTGCAGGTGGAACTTGCAGGGGTGAATTGTCCCTGGGTGGTTCAGAACAACAGAGAAGGCAGCAGAGCCGGTGCCTGGATCTGGAGCCTCCTTGGAAGGAGAGTCAGAGGGAGTCTGAACTAGCAGATGGAGTGGTTGGGTGGGGCTGTGGCCCCAGCAGGTCACTGCAGGGTGGGGTGGGGATGAGACTGTCCAGCAGGTGGCAAGACATCAGATCTGGAACTGCCGGTACAGACAAGAACTGCTAACAGTTTGGCCAAGATCACTAACCACCACCTGAGGAAGCGAGTTTAATATAATGGCGTTTGAGGTCAGGGCTGGGCTGCCAAGAAATGGCGACCTATGATCTAGAAACTCGTAGCTCATCCTCAGAAAAAGACAACCTTAAAAAAGCTGGACCTCCATTCTTACAAACCCAGGATTCTAGAAATAAACAATTCTGACTATTCATTTCCTCTTTCATCTTTCCATCTGCCTCAGCTTAAAGGAATAGCCTACAGTAGTAGATCCAAATACATCTGAAGTGGTAAGAGTAGTTACAGAAAGTCTTTCCTGCTGGGGGAGGAGCCCTTAGGGTGAGCTCGTGGGCCCAGCATGTGGTGATCTATTCGTGGTATCTGGGCCTACAGGCTTTGTCTTTCTTGGAAAGCAGAGTTTGGCTTGTCTGCATCCCTGTAAAGCCAGTTTGCATTCCTGTTGATCCAAGCTGGTAAGATGTTAGTTAGTTTCTTCTTCTGAGAATGTTGGTGTATTTCAAAAGCAACCACTTAAGGAAAATGCAACTCTGTATTCTGATTTTTTTTTTTTTTCTATTGTAGGGAACCAATGATCCTATATTTCTAAGCAGCATTGCCTTCTTTCAAGACTCTCTCATCAATCAGATGACACAGATCAAGCTGTCCGTGTATGATGTCAAGGACAGATCTCAGGGAACAGTTAAGTACCCTGTTGTTGTTCGTGGGATGTTCTTCCCTTCTTTTTTTAAAGCTACATAATTGTCTGGGAGGTGAACATAAGACTGACTTTATTCCTGGCTTACGAATTAATGTCCAGGTGTTTTTGTCTTTGGGAACATCTTTCTGAGCCTCCCACTGGGCTCTTGAGATGAAGTCAGATGTGTTGAGAGAGCCAGCCAGCCGTATCCCCCCGCCAACCCACTGCCGCCCCAAGAGCTGGAGGAGAGGCACGGCCTGGGCACTAATGCTGTCTCCCCTCTCCCGCAGATGTACTTGCTGGGGTCCGGAACTTTTGTCGTCAAAGATCTGCTCCAGGACAGGCACCATAGGTTGTATTTAACACTAAGGTTGGTATTTAATTTTGTCTGTCTGCAAGGATCTGGAATCACAAGGTCTGGGGACGGATGGGGAAGGTCGACCCTATATTGAGAGAGTGTCTTACCCTCAACCCCTGTCCCCAGAAGCCAGTCTTGTGGGGAGGTGGTTGTCATTGAGAAGAAAGAGAAAACCTCAGCCTGTCAGAGGGCGTGTCATGAAGCGGAAGTGTGCAGTGTTCATGGGAGTATGCAGACCTAAAGGAAAATCTTTGTGTACCTCTAATTATACCGAATGTATTTGGCTGTCATCTGTCCCCCCTAGTAGGATGTGATCTCCCAGACAGCAGGTATCCCAAGACTTAGAACAGTGTCTGCTGCTCAGGAAATATTTGTGGAAGGAACGAATGAGGGGAGGGAGGGGCCGCCCCCACTGTGATGGGGTCAAGATGTCAGTTCTTCCCAAATTCAGTTTAGGGGCAGGTCCCACCCTGATGGAGTGTTCTTTCTTTCTGTCGCTCCATCTTTTTTTCCCCAAAATAATGTAAAAATTGGGAAAATAGTCTGAAATAGCCAAGACAGTTTTGATGTAGGAGATGAATTCTTGGCCAGTAGTATGACATTCTGAAGATGCGGAGATGACAGCACTGCAGGTGCTGGGGAGGGCTTGCCCTGCAGTGATCCTGTGTGTGTGGAGAGCCTGACTCAGGACGAGAGAAGGGTCTTGGGAGAATGGGTGGGTTCGCTTTGGGGAAGGATGGTTAGAGGAAAACACTCAGGTTCATCCATTGCCAGAGCTGATTCTGGTTGGACATCATCCTTTTTAAAAGGAGCTAGAGATGGTCACTGAACAGTGTGACTGGGGTTGACTTTCCCAGGCACGAGAACCATGAGAATGAATCACAAAGGGTACGGTCAGTGGATGGACGTGACCATGCAAAAACTTACAGCCTGGCTAAGTCCCACACTTCAGATAAAAAACCCAAGGCTTCACAGTATTGCTTTATGAATCAGAGCTTCCTGGGATGAATCGGAGGGGCCCAGGCAGCCGGCAGTCACCCTGAGGGGTCTTGGGGTGAAACTGACCGGGGCTAGAGGGGCCTCAGCTGTATCACGAAGGATTCAGAGGCTTTGGGAATTCCCGTGTGACCTCTGCTAACTGGGGTCCAGACCTAGGCCTTGAGGCTAATCAGAGCTTGAGGATGGAGTAGATGGAGCAGAAAGGGGTCCTGTGCCAGAAGAAGATGCTCTGGGTCCTGACTCTGAGATGTGTCCCCGTCACTCTCAGGGGAGGGGCAGCCCAGGGCTGAGGGGCCCCGGCCTCCCACGCGGGCGGTGGCTTTGCCCCTCCCGCTTTACTGGCACGTCCGTGCTTCCCCATGGGGCGTTGCCCCCTCCCAGACACGGCCTTCCCTTGCGGCCCCACCTTTGCTCACCTGCCGCCCTCAGAGCCCCCGCATGTGGCAGCTGCTATTGGGCCGACCAGCCAGCCCCATCCTGGTTCCCCCAGGACCCCTCGAGCACCCGGGATGCTGAGCTTTGCATTTAGCAGAAGGTGAAGCCCAGTCACA
>NW_011495064.1:4460400-4489575 GCF_000754665.1 Bison bison bison
GTGGCCTCTGAGTTCAGGGGACGGGACAGTGGGGCCCCTACTGGACATGCCTGCGCCCTCAGGCACTTAACCGGTAGAGAGGGGGCTCCCCAGCCTCTGTTCCAGGTCACAGCTGGCTCCTCAATAGCGGGAGCTGCAGGCAGGAGGGGAGAGGTGGCTTGCGGGTGTGGACTGAGACCCAGGTTGTCTCTGAGGGTGGGTTAAGGTCTTCCTCTCCCAGACACTCCCTGCCCATGGCTGCCTGGGCCCCATCGCACACCTGTGCCCCCCACCCACCTCTCCCTGCCCTCCTCATGCACAGCTGCTCACACAGACACTCGCAAACAAGAGCTCTTATAGCCCAAACACTGGCAAGTAGTCATTGTAAAATACAGAGATCTCTCACTGTACCCAAAACAAGTCTGAAACGTTAGCTATGGAAATACTCTCGGGCCTGTCTACCACCGCCCTTTCATCCCACACAGCAAAACACTCAGAGACAAAGGGAAGTGACTCGGTCAGAAGAGTGCATTTCTAGAAAACTGTGGGCGGAGGGCGTTCAGTGTCCCAGGCGGTGGCCTCTCTTGTTTGTGGCTGGGGCTGGGTGTTTCTCATAGAGCTGACTGTGGATATGAGTTTCAAGGAGGCTTTTATGTCTGTGATGCGCCCTGGAGTCCGAGGCAGTTTCATCATGCTTGTGTGTATGTGTTTTTAGATGGTTCTGCCTGTTGACGAGAGCTTGACTGAGGCCTTGGGGATCCGATCCAAGTACGCTTCGTTGCGAAAAGACACTTTACTGAAATCGGGTAAACGGCTTCCTCCGTGGGTACTCTTGCCACTCGTGAGTGTCCACCTGGGCCTGCGGTCCCCTCCCCCACCTGCTCCGATCGTCACGGATGTGTCCGCCAGCGGTCACCTCCCTGCACACCAGCGTGCCATTCTTTGGTTCAGCGTATTGGGAACTGGTGACCCTCCAGGGGAGGGGCTTCTCCTTCCTTTTGCCCTGTCTTGATGACTCGATGACCAGTGGCCTCCCTACCCAGTCCTAGCACCTCCAAGCCAGGGACATGGTCTGGGATGACAAGACTGCATGTCTCGGGGCAGGAGCATTGAGGCTCAGTCACTCGGTGAGCTTGGGTTTAAGTGTTCGGATTCCCTGGAGATAAACAGCAAGGAGGCCTGGAGGTGAGGGCACCATGTAGGCTGGGGGGGCCACGGCGGCCCATACCTGCTCACTGCAGCTGTCTCTCTCCCGCCTCAGTGTTTGGTGGTGCTATCTGCCGCATGTACCGCTTCCCGACCACCGAGGGCAACCACCTGCGGATCCTGGAGCAGATGGCAGAGAGCGTGCTGTCCCTGCACGTGCCCCGGCAGTTTGTGAAGCTCCTGCTGGAGGAGGACGCGGCCAGGTGAGGCCCAGGGCTCCTGGCGGCCGCCCCTTCCCGCAGGAAAGCTCATAGGCCGGGCGGGTGAGCACGGACCGCAGCCAGGCCCGGTTGTACACCCAGCCCTGCCGCCTGCCTACTCCTCAGCCTGGGCTCAGTTTGCTCAACTGTGTCCCCCGTTTGGTGTGAGGAAGTCACAAGATCGCCTGCCTGACAGGCCAGCTGTGCCAGCACCGAGCACATGTTCCCCCCGCTTCAGCATTCCTTTTGCTGATTTAATAATGATAAAATGGTATGACTTTTTAACTTCAGATAATTTAGTAGATTCCTAAAAACATTTATAAAATTAGCCCCCCAGAGGAAAAAGTGCATAGTGTAAAAAGTGAAAGAGTGCAAAAGGCTTTTTACAAAAAATGCAAGTCTTGAGATGCTGAGATGCTTGTTTATTTCCCAAGAAACAGCCACTTCAGCCACGTCAGTGTTTTCTGCTGTATTTCTGTATATATGCACAGAGCACTCTCAATCAATTGCAGGGATTAACTCCTGAGTAGGAAAGGGAAATCCTCATAAATGATGAGGACTTTAGGTCTTTTATACTTTCTTCCCAGTTTCCTAAAATGGTTATCCTTTTAAAAAAATCCATTGTGTGTGTTCAGTAGTCTGATTATGCAGCTATTATTTCCTGCCGAGCTGAGATTATATATCATTTCTGTCTCTTTGGCCATGCTGCATGGCAGGCAGGATCTTACTTCCCCAGCCAGGGATTGAACCCATGCCTCTGAAGTAGAATCGCAGGTTCTTAGCCACTGGACCACCAGGGAAGTCCCATATATTTCAGTTCTTAAACAGCTTTCATTTTTGTGGAGGTCCCAAGTCCTTTCTTTCTTGTCCTCGTCTCCCCTCACCCTCACACCTTTCACATCCGGACAGTTCATCACTTATACAGACAGTGACGGGAGCCATGGCTGAAGTTGCCGGTTTCCCAGGGTCCTTGTCCCAGACCTGGAAAGGATGCCAGTGAGACTCTAGGGCCTGGCAGCTGTGGGACCCCCACTGCTGAGCAGCCCAGCTGCAGGCTCATTGGACAGCTTTATGTTCTGCAGCTCTGCTCTGGGAGGGCGGAAAGGCCCATGCTTCCCAGAACCCAGGGGGCAGTGACAGACCCTGGTGGGGATGAGGAGAGGGGAGAGGGTTGCCCTCAGGCTCTAGTCCTCTTGTGATCTGGGAGGGTCAGACTCCAATGGGCTGCAGCTCAAGCTCTTGTGGCCCCTGGAAACGTGCATGGTCACAGGGGCCACGGCAGAGCCACTCTCCTCTCCAGTCCTTCGCTGAGTTTTCCCTGAACTAGGTTCCTACGGAAAGCTTGTCTGTGCAGTTTCCACACGGTCAGCGGTTGCCCACCTTTCTTACAGCCGCATGTGGAGCCGTCTGCCGTGCTGCCCTGCTGCTGGCCCTTCAGACCCACAGGGCCTTCCCTGAGCGTCAGTGACACGTCCACGACCGTCTGGCCTCCTGGATGCTCAGGACTCCTGAGCCTCTGCCAGGAGGGAGTGGGCGCCCTGGCCTGACGTGTGTGTTTTGCTTGCAGAGTATGTGAACTGGAGGAGCTGGGGGAGCTGTCCCCATGCTGGGAGAGCCTCCGGCGCCAGATTGTCACACAGTACCAGACCATCATCCTCACCTACCAGGAGAACCTGACCGACCTCCATCAGTACAAAGGTGGGCGCCCACTCTCATTTCCCAGCTAAAATCCTGGAATCCAGGGTTGCTCACATATGCCCACTGACAGACGCTCTAATGGATTTTTAAAAATAGATTCTCATGTAGATGTCAGTTCTTTCAAAGATGGAGTTTTCAGATCTTAATTAAGAGAAATGTGTGAATTGCATTGAAAGTTCCGTCCACGGTGTCCTCTGCCAAAACAAACCACTGCAGGATGAAATGGAGGAGAGACAGGGTCCCAGGCCGTCGGTTCATGTTCCTGCTTCATCCTGGTCCTGCGTCAGCGCAGTGCCCGAAAGGATGTAGGCCTTTTGCCTTGAGACCAAACAAGGCAGGGTTTTCTGGATTTCCTAGTTTAACTGTTTGGTGGTCCTTATACTGATATATGGGCTTCCCAGGTGGCACCTGTGGTAAAGAATCTGCCTTCCAGTATAGGAGATGCAAGAGACGCGGGTTCGGTCCCTGGGTCAGGAGGATCCCCTGGAGAAGGAAATGGCAACCTGTATTCTTGCCTGGGAAATGCCATGGACAGAGGAGCCTGGTGGGCTACAGTCCATGGGGTCGCAGAGTCAGAAAAAAACACGAGTGTACACACACACATATTGACATACAAATTGTCTGAGTGAAGCTCTCCATTTTAAGGCTCAAAAGAGAAAATGAAATACAGACACCTCTTATTAGAAGGTGCCACTTGCTTTTCAAAGCATGTTCAGGTAGATTTAGAAAACGATGATAAACTCACTCCCTTTTGATTCCAAATGAAATGACTTTGGTTTTCTATTACTTTATTCTCCAGATTCTTCCCTTCTTCCCCTTTTTACAATAGAATTTCAGGTTTTCAGGAAAGTCATAAGCCCTTCATGTGATTTTGACACAGAGCATAGAAACCTGTCCATGAACTTGACTGAGAAGAAGCCAGATACAGGAATGATGGCAAGATGACGGTGCCCTGGGTTTGGCTTGCGTCTGAAGAAAAGATCTAAGTGTATTTCTAAGAGAAATGGCAGTGTTTTCCTAAAGGGACATAGGGACCTGCTGGTGCTGGCTGCCTGTTACCTGGCCAAGTCTGAAACCCATACACCTGGGTGTTTCTGGAGCAGAGCTTATGAGATGTCATTGTGCATCTATGTCCCCTGAGAATCTTGTTAACAGCAGATCTGGGGTTTGGCATCTCTAACGGGCTCCCAGGAAGCTGATGTTGCTGGTCCGCGGGCACCCCCATCAGGAGCTGGGGAACGGTTTCCTGGTCCGTGGGCACCCCCATCAGTAGCTGGGGAACGGTTTGCTGGTCCGTGGGCACCCCCATCAGTAGCTGGGGAACGGTTTGCTGGTCCGTGGGCACCCCCATCAGTAGCTGGGGAACGGTTTCCTGGTCTGCGGGCACCCCTATCAGGAGCTGGGGAACGGTTTCCTGGGCAAAGCACGGAGCAGATGGTGGCCAGTCTTCATTTTCTGTGCTGGCAAAATAAACGTGCCATTTTTCACTAAATGAAATGTTTATTTCTCCTCATTGTCACCGTAATTTATAATTCCTTTCTTTTCTCGGCATGTAATTCTTCACTTAGTTAAGTATTCCAGTTATAGAAGTAACATTGTGAATATCTTGTTAAGGAAACACGGTCCAAACTCCTGAGCCACCCAGGGTGTGTGTGAGGATGTGTGAGTGTGTGTTCCAGGGCCGAACCAGGTGCCCTGTGGCGCCTGCTTACCGTGAGCGACCTAGGGTGGCGAGTGGGCCTTCTCGTCACTTTCCAGATTGGAGACGTGTCTCTGCTGTTGCGCGGCTTCTTAGATCTTGGGTGCTGGAAGGCTCTGCAGTGGGAACAGGCACTTTCTGGCATGGGCCCACCTGCTTTTTATAGCGGTGCTGACAGCGTGCTGCACACAGTCCCATCCCTGAGTCAGACCTCTCGGCTGAGAGCTGGCGTAGGCAGGCCTGGTGTCGTTCCTCAGCTTCCAAGGGTGGCTCCACCGGCCTGCACTCACCCCTGGGACCCCAGACCAGTCTTCTGGCCAGGAGCCGCTGTCCCTCAGCATTTCACAGCCCCTGTCATCAGGGAAGGAAGCGTGCTTGTGAGCAGCTTGGAGTCCCTGAGGCCTCTGCCGACACATGCCTGCTCACCCACGGCAGAGTCCTCACAGGGTCCCTTCTCTGGGCGGCTTTCTTGCACGCTGGATACAGGCTGACCATCTTTATCTTCTCCCCTTCTGATCCTTAGGTCCCTCGTTCAAAGCAAGCAGTTTGAAAGCAGATAAAAAGCTAGAATTTGTTCCCACTAACTTACACATACAAAGGATGAGAGTTCAGGATGATGGAGGAGCAGGTAACTGCCCCGTGAATCATGTCGCTTCTTTCCCCCACTGGCCCTTGGTCCCTGAGCTGTCGCACGTCTGTCCTATGTGTCTGCTGTGGCGTTGGGCTGAGAGCACAGCAAAGGGACCTCCAAGGCCTTTGTGAGGAGCTCTAGCACCTTCCTCTCGTTTGTCCTCCCTCCAGCTTCTCTTGCATGTCTGGGGCAGAAAACGGCCCACGGGTCATCCTTCTGAGGCAGGGGTGCAGGCTGAGTGTCGTGGGTCGCTGTGTGGCCCCACCCTGAGACCCACACAGGCCCCTCTGAGCCAAGATGAGGGTGCTGGGCTCCAGAGGCCCTCGGGCACCCTGGATGGTGGGGCTAGTGTTGCCATAGGCTGCTTGGAGCCGGGCTGGCGGGGGACCCCAGAGCTTCGTGCATATCCCCGTAGCCAGCTTTGTCCGCAGGCCTGAGCCAGAGTAACGGAGGAGAGCTTTCTGTCATTCAGATCAGAACTATGACATCGTCACCATTGGGGCGCCAGCAGCACACTGCCAGGGCTTCAAGTCGGGAGGGCTCCGCAAAAAGCTGCACAAGTTTGAAGAGACCAAGAAACAGTAAGTTCTCAGAGGGTATCTGTCCTCCTTGTTCTGGTGTCTCGGGCTTCCTGGATTTAAAAAAGAAAAGAAGTCGCAAGGGGACCGCAGAAACGTCCAGCGTCCGAGCTGCTTTTGCAGGGTGGGGGAGCTGCCTGAGGCGCCTGTGCCGCTCTTTGTGCACGTCCAAGCTGGGCGGTGATGAGTGCCCGAGGGCCTGTCCCTGCAAAACAGGCGATTGAAAAATCCGCCCGGAGAATGGTTCCCCCGGCCCTGGCGGACTTGGCGGGCTCCGCTGCCCTTTAGAAACCTTGGTCGAAGGTCACAGGGTGTGAGGTCTGGGAAAGACGGTTTCCTTTCCTGGAGGACATTGGTGGTCAGTGTTCCCAGGGTCAGAGAGGCTCCAGGGGCTGCAGGGAGTGACCAATCAGAGCGGGGAAACAGCGAGGTGGGCGGGGCACGTGATAAGGGGCGGGGCCTCGGGGAGGAGCTCTGCGGGCAGGGCGAGCTGGTGACTAGAGCTGACAGGTTGAGCAGGTAGGGCGACAGCAGTGCTGGGAGCCTGCTGGAGAGGGGGTACAGGGGCTGCTGCAGGGCAGGGGCGACAGGGAGAGAGCATAAGCTGACCTGTCGTGTCCGACACCGGGAGGCATTGGTGATCTTCCCGAACATCGCCTGGCTAGACTTAACCTTGACTGGAGGGCTCGGGTGTAGGAAGTAGATGGGATACCTGCAGGTGATGCCGTGGGCTCCTCGGACCTAGAGGTGGAGGAGGAGTGGGACCAAGACAAGCTTGTCTCAGGCTGGTAGGAGAGATGATGGCAAACGAGGGGAGATGGTGGAGGATACTGGTGGAGCGAGGTTCTGGAGAAGATGGGGAGGCAGGACTGGGCAGTGATCCTGGAAGGGCCAGGAGAAGAAGGTGGCATCGCAGAGAAAGAAGAAGCTGGGGCTGCAGCAGAGCAGCTGGTGCAGAATGTGGAGTTGAGGGGCCCCAACACCAAGGCCCACGATCCTCAGGAGGTCCTGTGGAGCAGTCATGGCGGCCTGGTGACTGAGTGCACGCACACAGTGCTGGCCGCAGCCTCAGGCCAGAGCCTGGCTCTGTGTCTGGGTGGGTGTCAGGACAGGGCTTGAGCAGGTTGACCTTGGACTGTAGGGGCCGGGGAGAAAGGACAGGTGCAGTGGGCTGAGGCGTGAGCGGGCGGGCAGAGAGCACCCGGGGACTCAGGGTTCAGAGGGTGGGAGGTAGGCCTCAGACTGGGCAGCATCTCTGGGATCCTGCCCACCTTCCTGCAGCCCCCTTGACCTGGATCTGGCCCCACCAAGGGCTCCTCAAACCAGGCCACCAGACCCACCCGAGGATTCACCAGCCTGGTGGTCCCCTGGGAATTAGGGCAAAGACAGCTTCCTGTGCCACCGCCGCTCTGCACGGCCAGCCGCATGTGTGTCGCTGCACTGCATGGGCCGTGTGGAGGTGTGAGCGTGCGACTCGAGCTGGCGTGGGGCCCTGGAGGAGAAAGCCAGTCAAGGGGCTGGCCCTGTCCCAGGAAGGTTGGGGTGTTGATACCAGTTATTCTGCATGTGAACTTCAGGACTCTTATTCCCCAAAGGCTTTTTGTAGTATTTTTCAAATATATAATGTACATGTTTATGTATTTTCCTACTAATGGCATAAAACCGCCTGCAGGAATGGTTTGCACCAGGGGAGCTCTCCTCAGCCCAGGTGTAGCCCACCACATGGGCTTCTCCCTGGGGCTCAAGCACACGCGCAGACGCTGCTCCGACCAGGGAGCACCTTGGGCTCCTAAGCTGAATCCTCCCTGTAGTCGGGGCTTCCTCAAGTTATCTCCAGAATTTTGATGAAAGAGAACTTGGTTTTTACGTTTTTTTGTTTTGCATTTGCCGTTTGCTAACAAACTGCTAATATTTCGTCTTGGTTCTTCTCTTTAGCAGTTTTGAGGAGTGTTGGTGAGTTCTCTGTCTGTGGAGAGTGTGCGTTTGGGTCTTGCTCTCGTGCAGAGAAAGCCTGTCCCCTCCTCTGTGAGGTGCTGCCCCCGCCACGCCCCCGCAGGCTCCTAGTTGTAGTCTCGTAGATGGAACTCCCTTCCAACTGCAATGTTCTGTGATAATGAATAGCCCGTCTCCAGTCTGCTGTTTCAAACCCTCCCAGTCTGGCTGCATCACTCGGAGCAAAGACCCAGCTCTCTCTCCATGACGAGGAGGCACCTAGGCCAGGCAGGTCTCAGGTGCTGAGGCTTCAAGCCAGTACCGTGGTGTGTTTGGGAGTCCCTTCCTGGCTTCTTTTACTGCCATCTAAGGCTCTTCTGTTTTTACTTCCCCTTCACCTCTCGCAGGAATGAAACCAGCTTACTTTTTTTTCCTTTGGCCATGCTTCATGGCACATAGGGTCTTAGTTCCCTGAGCAGGCATTGAATCCCTGCCCCTGCCATGGAAGCACAGTGTCTTAACCGTAGACCAGCAGGGAAGTCCCCTGCGTACATTTTTATATTTAATGGTTAATGGAGATTTGCAAAACAAATTACTAGGGTCAGTTTTACTCCTGGACGGCAAACCAGGGGTTAATATAATCAGATGACTTCTCCACCAAAGAATGAGATGGCAGCTGGAATCCTGGTGCCTGCTGACTGGGGTCCCCGGGTGCTGCTCCAGGCCTCCCCAGACTCACACAGAGTGCGGCCCCGGTCCAGAACAGGGGTTCTGCACCAGGACTCGTGAGGCTCCCGCTGCCCTTGGAACCGCTACCTTCATGGAGCTGGAGCAGCTCAGGGCCCTGGCCGGGAGGGCCAGGGTGCCACGGGGACATGGCCCTGTCCCCCAGCCGAGGCTCTGCAGCTGCCCCATTTTTAGTCTTCGTGCTCACACGACTGCTGTTCACAGTTGTCCATGAACAGCCACTGTTTGAGGTGTGTCCTTTCTCACTCCTGCCATGCGGCCCCTCTGTGAGCCCCAGTTACTGATAAGACCTGTGTGTGAGGACTCATGGGGAGTGGGGAGGTGATTCCTCTCCGGCTGGCTGGAGGCTTTGTATTTGCTGAAATGGACACACCATTCCACACACACACACGAACGTGCACCTCATGTTATGTGTGTTCTCTTGACTGGGGCCTGGGAAGAAGAGATTTGAAAACTCCCGCCCTAAGACTCGACTCCGCTGAGTGGCAGCTATTCATTGGGCAGAGTGATTGCAGCTTGGAGAGCAGCGTGCACGCCTCATGCTGTGCGGGCCTGACTGCGGCCTGCTGCATGGGCTTCTGACACCTCCATCATTTCTCACTGTGATGTCTGGGCTCGGGGTGTTGTTCGTTCTGGGGTGCTGTGGTTTTTGTGTGTGCATGCTGACCCCGTAGTCTGTCAGGGGGCAGGGCAGGGCCATTTCTTGGTGACCCGGCTTTGGGTTAGCCTGGAAAGAGCCCAGTAAGGAAAGGGCTCATCCCTGATCACATGACCCTCTTCTCCTGGGGCAACGAAGGAGGGTGTGGTCCTCCACCTTCTCTCTCCTCCCCCAGAGTCAAAGGGCAGTTCTTTGAGGGTGTCAGTCAAGGCCCCTCATTCTGTGAAAGATGGGTGCCTTGTATGTTTTCCCCCTGCTTCCCTCGCTTCCTCAGGTGGTCTGAAAAATAAGTTTGTAATATAGGGTTGATTTGGCATTTTAGCCAAGAGACATTCAGTTTATGTCCCCATCTAGAAGGTCCCCAGATGGAGCTGGTTCCCCAGAGGCTGGTGGTTGTGCCGGGCAGTGGCTGAGCTGTGTCTCTGGCGTTGCATCCCAAGAGGCACACACATCGCCTGGCAAGAGACGGGAGGACCGGTTTCCTAAGTCACTGAGGGCCTTGCCTCCGGTTCGGCGCGTTCTCCACACCCCCTTCATCCCTCGGGACAGGATTTTTTAAGTAAGGGAGTCCCAGAGCAGGAGAGAAAGGACAGAAGCCCAGTTTTCTGGGGACTTGCTGAGGTAAACACACGAAGGAGGATGTACGTCTATGCATAGGAAGTTTGAAGTCCTCATTGGCCAAATGAGAAACCAGGAATCTTTTGGCAAAGTCCAGCCCCCACTGAAGTCTCCTTGTACTGTGACGTGACCCCTTCCAGTATCAGCAGACCCCAAGTCTCCATTTAGGTAACACTTAGAAACTGAACGAAGAGGTTCTTAGGTGACAGAGGGTGGATGTTCAGATGACTACCAGGCTCAGTATCTGTACACATGTGTATAAACACAGTAGAAATACAGATACATGGGAATGTAGATAAAAGACTTAATTGTATTTTAACATTTCAAGCCTCTACCATATAGACAGGATGGATCTCCTGAAGTTTACTCTTGCCCGTCAACAACTAGACTAGCCTAGGAAAACACCCCTGAGGAACAGGACGCTTCACCTTGCGTTGGGTGCGGGCTGGGGTTGGGAGGGTGTCTCCAGCCTTGTCAACTTGGGAGAACCCTTTTGAATCTGTTCCAATCCTTCCTAGCACGTCATCCAGCTGCCAGTCTATCATCTACATACCACAGGACATCATCAGAGCTAAGGAGATCATCGCCCAGATCAACACCCTCAAAACCCAAGTGAGTTACTACGCCGAGCGGCTCTCGAGGGCGGCCAAGGACAGGTCTGCCACTGGCCTGGAAAGAACACTTGCCATCTTGGCAGACAAGGTAGGAGGGGCTCCCCTGCTGCCGGTGGCGTGGGTCCCTCGGGTGTCTGGAAACCCCTGGACACCTCACATGTGCCGGGAGCTGTCCACACGAGTGGGGACGTTGGGATGACCTCGAAGGTCTGTCTGCCTTCAGGTCTGTTTCCCACATGGCCTGGAACGGAGGTCTGGGACTGGCCTGTGGCCATAGCGCTGGAGCGGGGGCAAGGTAGTGACAGAGCCCGGGACTCAGGATCCTCGGTGACGGCTTCATGCCCTTGACTTTGCAGCGAGTGCCGGGGGGCTTGATGAAGCTGGGACGCTTCCTCCGCCCCTTGGTAAGGCCTGCTCAGCACGGGTTGGGTGCTCAGAGGCTGGGCGTGCATGTGTCCCTGCAGACCCGGCAGCTGGTCACTGTGTGTGACTGCAAGCTGCTGGCCACCTCCATCCACGGGCTGAATGCCGCCCGGCCTGACTACATCGCCTCCAAGGCCTCGCCCACCTCGACCGAGGAGGAGCAGGTGATGCTGCGGAATGACCAGGATACCCTCAGGGCTCGGTGGTCGGGCAGGAGCAGCCGGTCTTCTCTGCAGGTGGATTGGCACGAGGAGGAGTGGGTGAGTCCGCACTCCCCCCACCCCACCCCCCGAGCTGAGCTGGCCTTGAAAACGCAAGGCCTTGCTCTCTCTCTGGCCATCGGCCCTGCCAGGCTGCATCTTCCTGGAACTGAGAGACAGGACTTGGGAGCTGTGCTCTGACATATCATGCTTTCCCGAAAGGTGGGCTCCAAGATCAGGTCTGTCCCTCTCGTAGTGACACATCACAAAGCCAACTCTGTCGCTTGTTGGGTGTGCTCTTCAGAGGCACTGGGCTCCTGCAGCCCCACCCCAGTGTCCTGAATTCTGTCTGTGTTTCTGGAGCCACCCCCTCCCCAACCCAAGTCATCAGCAGCTCCCCCTCAGAAGACCTTGGTCTCCTGTGACAGTCATGTGAGGTCTGCAGTGGACGGAGGAGGGGATGAGACTGTCCCTTCTGCCTGCCCTGGCCTCTGGGATAGTAACCGGCAGACTCTTCACAAAACAGGACATTGATTTGTCTTTGGAAAAGCAAATGCACCTGTGATAAGGAGCTGTGAATTATCTCGCTGTTTCTAAATTGAGGGCTTTAGGGAGCATGGGGCCCAGGTGGGGGTCCAAGTCGGGGGGTGTCTGGCTTGTGTTCTGTCCCACCCGAGGCACTGACCCCGTGCCCTTGCTCTGGAAGGAGAAGGTGTGGCTGAATGTGGACAAGAGCCTGGAGTGCATCATCCAGCGGGTGGACAAGCTGCTGCAGCGCGAGCGCCTGCAGGGCGAGGGCTGCGAAGATGGCCTCCTGGGCGCCGGCAGCGGCTCCAGCCGGAAAGGTAACCAGGGCAGCCAGGCCTACTGGATCCGACCGGAGGACGTCCTCTGCGATGCCCCCTCCTCGCCATGCCCCTCCGCTGCATGCTGCCCTCACCCGACCACACCCACACGTGCGTATGCAGCCCGGGTCCCACGCATACTGTCTGTCTGTCCATGTGTCTCTAACTCCATGACCCCACGCAGACTGCAGGGAGGCCTCTCAGTAGAAGGGGGTGTCACAGTGCCCGGAGCAGCAGGTGGGGGCCGGGGGCTCTCCGCGTCTTCATGGCTTGTTGGCCCTCAGCCCTCCCAGGTCCCCCTGCTGCGTCTGGAGGGTCGGGTTCCTAAGCATCTGTGGTTTGTCCACCCACCTGGGAACCTGAAGGAGGCGGAATGGTAGACACCTTTCTGGTGAGATTGCCTGTTGCATCAGGGGTGAAGGAGCAGGCGTAGCATGCAGGGAAGAGCAAGCTGGTGGCAGGCCAGCACTTGTCTGTAGAGGCTGGTGGTCGTGGGCTGGGAGCCCTTTTACAGCTGCAGCCTGCTGCCCTGGCCGGTGCTGGTAACTCGGGGTGCGCCCCTCTGCCACACCTGGGGGCCCAGCGGGGTTTATCTGTTCAGCGCCACCTCCAGGTGGGTCTCTCCGTGGATGGCAGGACAGTGGCCTGGAGCAGCCTGCTGCATAAAGAGCCCACCGTCTGTGGAGACGGAGCCTAACCAGGCACTCCATTCTGCTGGCTCCTAAAGCTGGGGGTACCGTGCTTTCTGAACACGGAGGTGCTTGGTCCCTAAAGCTCCGGCCTTTCCTAAGAGCTGGTGGGGCCGTGGGCCAGGCAGCTGAGACCGGCCGCTGCCGCCTGCTCGCTCCCCTTTGGGAGCGTCACGCGGTAGAGGCGAGGCACTGACGGGCCTCCTGCAGCAGGACTTGTTTCCACACAGGGCAGCATTCCTTCAAGACAGTCAGGCTCCTGTTGGAGCGGCTTGGTGTGTCAGATGCCCTCCGCACCAGCCCTCCTGCAGTCTGTCCCCAGGCCGCTCCTCTCACGAGCGTGTGTCTCCACAGTGTCTGCGTCCTCCACACTCCATCTCCGAGGGTTTGACTTTCAGTTCCCCAGACCTGTGTTTAGTTCATGGAGCTGTTTTGTCGTCGTTCGTGTTCTCATTTTTTACTGTAAATTGTGTTGCTTTTAACAATCTTTTGAAAGTTCATTGCTCATGTCTCTTTAATATTGTCCTGCTTGCAATTTAAACATATTTCTGGAGATAAAAGTTATTGATAGGAGTTTTAAAAAAAATGCAGGAGGTAGTTTGTTTAATGAGGTATACTGTTATGCTCATAACTTATTAAATGTCCTCTTTTTCTAGGCACATCTCGTAATGTTCAAACACACATTTTAGAGCAGTTTTGAAGTGATTTAAACGAGCATTTATTTATGATATCTAGGGCGTGGCTGGTACCTGTGTGTGCCCGACAGATCAGCTCTGTTGTGCTCACAGGAGTAGGAAGTGTCTGAGAGTCTGACTCTGCTGATCAGCATTCAGAGAAACATATGAAACCATGTGCCTCCAAAGTACCTGCCCGTGATCCTAAGCATAGCCAGGAAGCCATTCAGACCCCCGTGTGCAGCGGCGGATCAGGGGAACCAGACTGAGACGTTTGTCTTACTCTGTCTCTTGTCCTCAGGGGCCAGAGCTGGGCTCTGTCATGCTTCCTGATGCCCTTCCAAGTTCCCAGGGTGGTCCTTTCGGCCTAACGAGCAGGTTGGGTTCACACGTTTATTTATTACCTGTGAACAACAACTCCTGCTTCTTGGAAAGACTTTATTATCCCTTTTCATTCAGTTCTCCACCCCGTGCTGGGTCCTTGGTTTTCATCTTTCATCAGGAAGTTGCCCTGCCTCGACCTTGCCTGGTGGGCGGGGTTCCCCTGGGGCCAGGGCTCAGCAGGACCCACTTGGCCAGTCCCCACTGGCAGGAGCCACAGGCGCTCATGGGCCTGTTCCTCCTGGTTGTCTCCCCAAGTGACCCATCTTCACCCCTCCCCCACAACCTGCCAGGATCTGCTGACTTCCACGACATTCCATGCACACACAGTCCTGCTCTCCTCGTCCCCAGAGAGTTATTCCAACCTCGGACCTGCTTTCTGTTAACCTGAGGTCCACGGGTCACACCCCAGGTCGTGTGCCCTTGAGATTACATGCTGCCTGTGTGTGGAGCAGTCCACTGTGGTCAACAAATCTCAAGGGACTCAGTGCCCTAAGGCCACCAGAGGAGATCCCTCCCTCTCCCTGTTACTGAAGATGAATTTGCCCAGCAGGTTTAGCCCCTGACCTCTTCTTAGGCGTAGTCCCAGCCCAGCTGCTTGGGATCAGTGCGGATCATGGAAGCAGGCCTCTAGACCCTTCTCCTCATGGAGATTCGGGATCTCAGAGGTTCTGGGGAGGCAGGAGTTGGTATTCTTCCCAGGTCTGAGGCACTTCAGGTTTTAACCAGATAGATGTTCTGTGTCACAGACCCCATGGTGGCTTCCCTCCTTAGGAAGCAGATGGCCTCGGGAGGTTTGAGCTCTGGTGATGACACTGAAGTCTTCACCGCACACAGGTCTTGAACGTTGGTCTGTTTTCTGTCCTGCTGGCCAGTTTAAGAAGTCATGGCCAAAGACAATTAGAGGGAAGATCCTGGCCACCGCCCTCCTGCAAAGTCCAGGGTGTCAAGTCTCCATCCAGCTGGCTCTGTCTGTTCTTGGGGATCTGAAACTGCCTATTTAAGGATCTGAAAACATTGTTGGAAACCAAAAGTTCAGACGTAAAATAAGCTTTTACCCCCAAACAATCCCTTTCAAACTTGTTTCTTAATAAGTGGCACACACAGTTAACCAGGAAAATTTTAGAGTTTTTAAGGGAAAAGTGAAATTCAAGTGAGTACTTCCCGATGCTACTCAGTGAGGGTGAAATCAAGTTAAACGGTATCTTTAAGGGACCCAAGGGGGCGTTCCAGTAGTAGCCCTCCCTCAATCATAAAGGTTTTGTATTCGGCTTACGTGGTAAAGATTGGCGTGGACATGTTTGGTATATGGGTTTTCTGACCGGACCCCAACCTTTTGGATCTCAGCAGTTGACCTCTAGCCCAGGCTCCGCAGCCCATCAGGGCAGTGGGCTCTGAACTGGACGCTTATTTACTGGTCAGTGTCTCTCACTGCACGTCTGCTTCCAGATGTCGTGGGTCAGCATGGGCTCCGGCACATGCCATGCGATGGACGTGGGGGCGTTATCGCACTGTGACACATTAACCTGCTCTTCCGGAAGAGCGTGTCATGTTGAAGTGTCAGCAACATGAGTGCTGACGCTGGTGTGTTGGGCGGTGTGCTCCCAGCGGCCCCACCACCTCCATGGGACCCCTCGGGAAGAGGCGGGCAGGCCCCTGGCCTCTTCTCCGCTCAGTTGAGCCAGCTTACTGCCAGCTGCTGCCGCAGTTGCTCTAAGCGTTGAGTTGTTGGTGTTTGAACTGTGTGCGTGCCTTAATCATCCATGTCACCTCCATTTCTGTGCAGATTGCAGCCCCCCTCCTGAAGAGTCCAGCCCAGGTACGTGGTTTCCGCTCAAGGCTCCGCAGACCTCTTTTTAATATCCAGGTCGTGTGTGTAGCTCCACTGTCAGATTACCGTGTGCTCCCAGAGTTGGGAGGATCCTCGAGGGGTTTCTTCCTTGTGCGGGATCTAGCAGCTGCCCTTGGGTATGCCGAGGGGCCAGGCGGGCTGGGCACTGTGGCATCCTGCAGCCGTTCAGACGGCTTGTGTCTCCGTCTCTGGGGGTCCTGGAGTCGGGGGCCTGGTTAAGACAAGTTCATGTTTATAAATGATTCTTCCTGTGATTCCACCCGATTCTGCAAGCATCCCATGAAGGCAGGGAGGCAGATGAGGCGTAGCTGCCCAGGTGCTGTGACCTCGCATCTCGCAGCATCCTCTGTTCTGAGTCTGGCTGCGGCCTCAGACTTCCCGTCAGACCCTGCTGGGGCCTCAGGTGGAGTTAGTGCTAGGAATGGAGTCCTTTCTGCTTCATCTGCATGGAGGAATCGGTGTTTATGACTCTAGTTCAGGGGTCGGCCAGCCACAGCTCTGAGGGAATCCCGTTCACCTAGATACCATTGTCCTGAAGTGAGTCACACCTGTTCGTTCACACAGTTCCGTGGCTGCCCGGGGGCAATTCCAGAATTCAGCAGTGGCAACAGAGACCCCAGGGCCTTTAGAGCCTGAAACACGGAGTGTAGTGCTTTAGAGAGAAAACGTGCCGACCCCTGCTCTAGTTCATATTGCGTTTCCTGAACGTGGCTTGTGGTTCTCCCAGAGCGAGCATGAGACCCCCAGATACGATGTTTGTTTTGTTTTGCTTCCCTGCCCCTGACTGCGCAGGCGCACAGGGCGAGACACATGCTGCCTACTCAAGCGCAGCCAGCCAGGACCATGAGCTTCACCACCCTGTTCCCGTGCGCTCAGAGCACCCTCTCACTCCCAGGGCACCGGGTACTCAGCTCTGCTCACGGCTGTTCCCCCAGCGCCCCGGGTGCTGTTGGTGCCTCAGCGGGCAGTCCGATCGGGCACCTTGTAACAGGCCCACCAGCCTGCTTCAGCCCCTGTTTCTCTCCCCCTGCCCTGCCCCAAGTTTAGTCTGGCCATGAGCAGGTCTCAGCACCAGTCCCCTGGGCTCTCCAAGGCCTGGCAGCTGCTTGGGCAGTTACCTCAGCGCCCCCTCCCCAGCCGGTCCCCAGACTCGCAGCCCCGCTGAGCTCACCTGCATGGCAGGTTGGTGCCTCACACTGCGCTGTCTCCCCAGGCTCTGTGGCAGTGACGGTCCCCAGAAATTAAGACCAGGGGAGGTGGTGGTGGCCCTGGAGCAGCTCGGGCTCCCTCAGCTCTGCACATCCTGCAGTTTGCGGAGCTGAGGGCAGTCCTGTGCTTCCCAGGCAGCAAACAGCCTGGCTTGTATGCTCTCCTCGTCTCCTGTCAGCTCCACCACCTCCCTGACACTCAGGTGGCCTGTCCACAGTTGACGTCAGATGAACGCAGATGGTTCCCTGCCAAGAGTTCCCTCAGCTTTCCTCACAGAGCTGTGTTGAGTCCGAGTTAGAACACGCACATCCTCGTATCTTCCTACTTCCTCCCTTCCGGCCCCTGTTAATGAGAACACACAAAAGCACAGCTATCTGAAGCCACGTGGTCCTGGGCTGGCCCCTCAGTGGGTGTTGCGGGTGAGCAGGGAGACAGGAGCTTGTCCCACAGAGGGTGCTGCTTCGTCACTGCTGGTTTTTTTTCATGGCCAGGCTTTCTTGATGAAGGAGGCCGAGTAAACCCCTTCACCAGCCCTAACATCCCAGATACTTAATTCAGGTTAATTCCTTAAATCTGGTTAATTCCAGAGGAAATCTCATTATTGCCCCTGAAGTTCATTTTGTTTAGAAGTTTTAAATTTTGCTCTATCTTCATGTTGACCCACAGTCTTGTCCCCAGCCGCTGCGCACTTACATAGTCAGACATGTAGACAGACGGCAGTTCTTTTTTGTGTGTCTGGGAAAAGACTTAGCCTCTGTGAGGCTGTTTCCTTACCCGTATTAGTCACCCCTTCTTTGTGGATTAGATGAGAAAACAGGTAAAAGTGAGGTCTCACAAGTATTCACTAAGGGCTGGTCGACACTCTACACGAGCCCTGGAGCCACCCAGACACGCTGAGCCTTTCTCTGGGCGATGTCAGGCTCGTCTCCTGTTCAGGGCTACGCCTCTTCTCTTTGACAAATTCTGAGTGCTTTCTATTTTTTTTAAACCATTCTTCCAACACTACAGTTTTTTCCAGTGTTTTTTCCCCTCTAATGTAGCAAAACTGAGCCATTCTTATATGAATTTTGTTTAAACATAAGTAAGGCAAAGTAAAAAAATTATATGCAGACAGCTTGTTCAGTCAAATAAGACCACTTATATATTCTGCTCATTTTCAGGTTAAAATGATCATAAATTTGCATATTACACATATATATTCACATTAAGTGGAAAAGTCAAGCAAAGTTGGCAGCATTTGCTCTCAGAGCATTTACTTCTTAGGTGAAGGATGGTCTGAATGCCTACCTGCCTCTCCCCACAGGACCTGACTGTTAAAACTTAATGCTAAAATTGGCCTTTTTTGATAGTTGTTGAGTATAATTGACCTGGATTCAACAGAGTTATTCAAAGAAACAAAAGCATGACCTTGGAGAATTTTAGAGGAAGGAAGAGACGTGGGTGTCATTTACTGCAGCCGTCCCATTTTGGTGCGAAGGCCCCGTGGCTCAGTGGTGGCGGCCTGCCCCAGCGTCCCCACCACCGCTCGGCAGCAGCCGGGCCCGGGACTCACGCTTCCCACTCCTCCATCCAGGGCTCCTCGTCACTGTGGTCTCCTTCCTGAGGCCTTCCTGCTGTAGACTTGCTGCATTTCAGCCGCCTGTTTCCGTGACAGATGGAAATCCTCACGCATGTGCAGTGTGCCTTGCGTGCACACTTAGATCGTTTCCAAATTCTGAACTGCTGTGTAGACTCGTGCACACTTAGATCGTTTCCAAATTCTGAGTTGCTGTGTAGACTTGCAAATCTGTGTCGACCATACAGGGAAGTCCTTTTGTAGGTTTTAGGCGTTTCTCTAAATTTGTTTCTCAACAGAGTGTGATGCACACACAGGGCAGAGCTGTGCCCCCTTTTCTCTTGTTTAGATGCTGTTTATCTGAGACAGAGTTGACCATCCTGGTAGCTGCCCTGCTCATGAGGCCTGTCCCGAGTAGGATGATGGCCATGGGCACCCAGTGACCCACACCCCTTCCCAGGAGGGCGCCCTGCCTGGGCCGCACGCTGGATGCTGGGGGGGCTTCCCCAGCGGTAATGAGCCAGCACCTATCTGCTGAACGTCTTCTAGATAGAAAAGACAAAAAGAGCCAAGGCCAAAAATACCTTTCACTCTGTTCATTTTCCCCGAGCATCTATTTTTTAAAAATTGTTTTGGTACAGGGTCAAAGTTTCCTTATATTCCAAAAAAAGAAAAAGAAAAAAAACCCCAGTACGCTAGGAATAGATGACAGGAAGGTGAGGATCGGGGCAGGGACACAGGGGGCTGAGAATGTGGGCTGCCTTGGGGAAGGCTCTGTCCCCAGACACGGGCCGAGGGCCTGAGCCCGCTGAGCAGAGGCTCAGTGCGGGTGGCGCCCTTGCTGCAGAAGCACAGGGCTCCCTGCCCTGCTGCCTGGGTCAAGAGAAGCCAGGTGACAGGTCTCCCGGGGGCCCTGAGAGGGACCGGCCTCAGCAGACGCCACACGCTCTTGGAGCCTTTCTGCCATCGTCCAGGGAGGGGACAGTCAGGAGTGTTTGGTGCAGAGTCCCCAGCGGGTCGGGAGAGTGGGCGGGCAGGCCCCCTGGAGACGCCTCAGGCTAGAAGGGCAGAGACAGGCTGCACTGGGCGCCAGCTGCGGGCCTCCTGGAGTGGGGCGGACTGGACAGGGCGGCAGGGCCGGGCCGGGGCCTCCCGCACGCTGCCTTCTCAGGCGCCCCTCCCTCGTGCCAGGTGAGTGGAGCGAGGCCCTGTACCCGCTGCTGACGACCCTCACCGACTGCGTGGCCATGATGAGCGACAAGGCCAAGAAAGCGATGGTCTTCCTGCTCATGCAGGACAGTGCGCCCACCATCGCCAGCTTCCTGAGCCTGCAGTACCGCCGCGACGTGGTCTTCTGCCAGACGGTACGTGCCACGAGCGAGCCCAGACCTGGGCCTGGCCTGCCGGCCTGGCCCTCTTGCGCCCTGGAGGAAGCCAGCAGGGCCGTGCTCTCCTGCGTGTGGCTTTGCCCGTGCGGCCTGCGGCCCGGATGTGGGTGTGGAGGGCGGGGGAGGGGGAGCTAGAGGCTCATGGGTGCTCAGGGGCCGCCGCCCCTGCTCCCCCAAACCTGCCCCAAGGGGCCTGGGGTCGCACAGGCATGGGGTCACCTTTGTTTCTCCCTGCAAAGAAGACGCACAACCTGTTTGTAAAACAGCAGGTGTTACACCTGCTCAGGCACCACTCTGTTCTGGTGATTTCCCTGCAGAGGAGGCAGAGCTTAAATGAGCACCCTAGTTTACAGATGCCAGTGATGTAGTCAGTAGCGGGAACAGTGGCAGCAGCTGGGCAGGTTTGTGTGCTTCCTGTCCCCCTTGGGGCCTGGGATGCCTGCGAGGGCAGGGTGTGACCAGAGCCCTTGCCCAGGAAACTCTTGAGGGCCCTGTTCTCTGCTTGTGCGCCTCGTCATGAGCACCCCAGTTTCCATTCAGCACTGGACTGGATCTGTGGGCATAGAGGGCTTTTCCCGCACCTAGGGGAAATTGTTCTGGGCTTCCAGAAGGTTCTGGCCCAGGAGTAACCCCAAGGTCGGGTCAGGAGCTGAATCAAAACTAGACTGACCTCTAGAAGCAGCAAGCCTGGAGCGCCTTCCCTGCAGCCTTTGTCCCCCATGGCCTCCGCGTTCCTGGCCCCAGGCCCCAAGGGCGTGGGGCTGCTGCGGGCAGAGCGGTGCGGGCGCAGGACGCGGCCGGGCCAGGAGCGAGGCGAGGCGGTGTCTTGTCCCCGCAGCTGACGGCGCTCATCTGCGGCTTCATCATCAAGCTGAGGAACTGCCTGCACGACGACGGCTTCCTGCGGCAGCTCTACACCATCGGGCTGCTGGCGCAGTTCGAGAGCCTGCTTAGCACCTACGGTGAGCCGGGGCGGGGGCCTGCTGTGGGGCCCCTCCTGGCCCCTCAGTGGCTTTCTGAAGCACGGGTAGTGCGTGCTGAGTAAAGTGTATCCAAAAAGCTCCCAAGTGTATAACAGAGAACTAAAAACAGCCCTGTATAGTTGTACACACACACACACACACATACCCCCCCCACACACACACACCACACACACACAGCCCCCTGTGGTGCCTTTGTTACACATCTTGAAGGTTTTTCTAGTTGAGGATAGATGACAATTTTTAAAGAATAGCTTCCTGTGGAACACTTGGGCTGTTTGAGAATTGTTCCTATTAAAACATCTTTGCATATTTTTGTGTACTTTTGGCCCATTTTTGCACCCACTGAATCATTTGGAAGGAAAGTTGGTGGGTCAACAGATAGGAACACTTTAAAAATTCTGATATTTCCAAATTGTCTTATAAAGGCATTTCTTCTCCTTACCTTCATTTTCTGTTTATTTCTTCTTAGGTGGTAAAAGTAGGTAAATTTTTTTATTAATGTATCTGTTTATCTTTGGAGTTGTAAGACATTGAAGAAATACCTAAAGAAATCCTTTAGATAGAAAATCTAAAGAATGTGGAAAGATTAAAACATCCAAAGAGATGGCTTTTGTTCCTGAAGTTCCCCACATAGGTGTCCCTGTCCCTGCTTCCTTCACCAGGAGAGGGCCAAGAATACAGAGTTGTGCCAGCTGCCCTTCGTAATGTGGCCATGGGACTCGCATAGTGGGGTGTGCTCACGGAGAAGTTGGAAGGCACTCAGGAAACCTCCTCCAGCTCCCCTACCCTCACCCCGCGTCTCAGCGCCCTGAGCCCGTCGCCTGCCTTGCGTGGCTGGCCTGAGCGCAGGGCCCCTCTGCCTGACAGCCCCCTCCCTTTCTGGCCTCCAGGGGAGGAGCTGGCCATGCTGGAGGACATGAGCCTTGGGATCATGGACTTGAGGAACGTGACCTTCAAAGTCACTCAGGCCACTTCTAACGCGTCCACTGACATGCTGCCCGTCATCACAGGAAATCGGTAGGCAGAGTTTTCTGATTCTCAGAACCAGCGCAGTATTTTCATTTGTGTTCATCACACGTGACACGCTCTTCATTTTTGCTTTCTTCTGTATCACTCAGCTGCTCACAGCCTGCGACACTCATTTCACAGCCCCGGGCTGGCTGGTGCCCAGCCGCTCAGAGGTCACCGAGCCTGGCCCGCCCTTCCTCTCCTTGCTCACCCGCCTCCTGCCTCCCGGCCACAGGCCCAGCCCCTCTTCCTCTCTGTTGCAGGGACGGCTTTAATGTGCGGATCCCGCTGCCGGGCCCCCTGTTTGATGCGCTGCCCCGGGAGATCCAGAGCGGGATGCTGCTGCGGGTGCAGCCCGTGCTCTTCAACGTGGGCATCAACGAGCAGCAGACGCTGGCCGAGAGGTGCGGGCCGGGTGCAGGCGTGGGCACTCGAGCTGGCAGAGAGCGTGTACTCAGTCCTCTTCAGGGCTCTGTGGACCTGTCACCCTGTCTTCACGTTCACCCTGGGCCTGTCTTTGGTGGTGCTGGGACACAAAGATGAACCAGACGTGGTCTGTGACCGCTAGAGGTGGGCTGGTAGCAGGGAGTGGTGGCGCTCGTGAGGTATGAGAGCGCGTCCTGGAAGTGCTTCCAGGCACTTGTGGGTTTTGGAGAGTAAGTAGGAGTTGTTCATATGAGGAAGTGGAGGAGAGACCTGGAGTCCCAGGCCAAGAAGCCTGAGCAAAGGCAGGTGGGGTGAGAGCCACGCCTTGATCCCAAATCCTGTGCCTTGAAAATTCCTTCAGGGTCACCTGGCGGGGAGGCGTTGCGCGTGCCTGTGCGTGCAGGCACGTGTGCGTCTGTGATGGCGGGGGAGGTTGTGTGTGTAGCTGCTGCTGACCTACTGATCCATGAACACCTTCCTGTTCCATCATTACATGCCTGCGATAGGTATGGTTTAGAATTAAGAGCTATCATAAAGCACCTACTGATAAGAACGCCTGGTCTCCAGGACGATAATTCCTCTTGGGCCTCTTGAGCCCAGTGGTCAGTGTCCACTGACCCCCAGGTAAGGGGTCCTCCCTCCACGGTCAGACACCTTTTAGTGGGACAGGTCAGGAGCCAGATCACATTTGAAGGAGATTACCTGCTGGCCATGTGCTGGAAAGACATGAGGTCCGATGTGACGAGGTTGTTCAGAAGAGTCCGGGCCAGAGGCTGGGTCAGGCCAGGACAGTGCAGACAGGAGGACCCGAAGGGAGCTGAGACGTGGTCCACAGCAGGGTGGGTGCGAGAGCCAGGCCTCCCTGTGGGTGGCAAGTGGCTGGGGTTCCGGAGCCAGAAGGAGGGTCTGCTGGGGGCAGAGGGCACACCGGCCCAGGAAGCAGAGACCTGGCAGGTGTGGGCAGCGCTGAGGCGTCCACCTCAGGAAGAGTGGGCAGCGTTGGGGCCCCCGGCAGGGAGGAGATAACGTGCTGGCGTCTGCAGTTACTGTTCCTGAAGTGATAGTTGTTTCTAGAAGAGGTGTTTCTGCAAAGGGTTGAGGCCAAGCCAGATGGGAGGACATAGCATGCACAGGGGGAGGTGGGAGCAGGGTCTAAACCAGCACAGCCCCCTCGTGTCCCAGGGTGACCCCAAGGGAGCCGGGGCCTGGAGGAAAGGCCATCGTGGGCATCTGGGTGGGCGGGCCGTGGTGGACCCACGGGATGAGATGACCCAGGACTGGGACAAGGCAGATGTGCACGGAGGTCCCTGGGCAGGAAGTACTGGAGGGGATGGGCGTCCAGGCCTGGGACTGCAGAGCTGCGTGTCTGACAGCACCCACGGCTCCCTCATGGGTGGCTTTCCTCCCCACTCCCTGCGGGCCTGGTGCCTGCGTGGAGAAGGGTGGACTGTCCAGCAGAAACAGCCGGTCGGGAATGGTCCCTCAGTGGCAGACTTGAGGACAGGACTGTCGTGACTCTCCAGCCACAGCCCCGCTGCTGTCCTGCTCTGGGCACCTCGGGGATGGGAGCACCTCGCGGAGCAGGGGCTGGGTCAGGGTTGCCTGAGGGCCTGGCTGCCTCTGAGGCATGTCTGTCCCAGGTTATCCCTCCTGCTGATAAAACATGTTGGACTTGTCACCAACATGGACAGATGACCGTAAGCTTAGACACGTAAGGACTGAGAGAATCGGCGCTGTTGCCTGTGATGTGGTCACCTGGTCCTAGAAGCAAGTCACGCTGGCAAACTCATGGTGTCCCCTTGTGACTCCAAAGGTTCGGCGACACATCTTTACAAGAAGTTATCAACGTGGAGAGCTTGGTGCGGTTAAATTCCTACTTCGAGCAGTTTAAGGAAGTTCTGCCTGAGGACTGTAAGTTTTTTTTTTTCACTCACAGCAGATTTCACCCGCTGTCTTTTGTCCCCTGGGGCGGCCCAGCTCCACGACCCCTTCCCTCTTCCAGGTCTACCTCGATCCCGGAGCCAGACATGCCTGCCAGAGCTGCTGCGGTTCCTGGGTCAGAACGTGCACGCCAGGAAGAACAAGAACGTCGACATTCTGTGGCAAGCCGCCGAGGTACACGCTGTGGTGGGGGGAGGTGTTCACAATAGTAAAAATAAAACAGCAGCAACAAATTAAAGTCTCAACCAGGAGTGAGGACAGATTTCTCCCCAAGAACACGGGAGAATCCCTGGACGTGTGCCCTGGCCCCAGGAGATGCTGAGAGTTGCCGTGAACTGCTTACGTTGGGGCTGCCTGAGGGCTGATGAGCATGACTCAGAGTCTTCCCCCGGGCGTGTGGTAACCAGGCTTATGAGCAGGTCGTCCCCGGCAACAGCCTGCACAGTCCCTACGTGCTTAACTTCATGGCTCACTGCGGCTTTAAACAGGTTCACAGCGAGGCCGCCTGGACCCGTGTCCTCTCTTTCAACAGTGTTTCCGGTACACTGCCGCTCCAATCTCCTCATTTCTCCTGAAGGGAAGTCCTTATATGTCAGATGTTTTCTCAGGAGTTTGTTTGTGGAGCTCCAAGTCCCTGTCTGAGCCCTGGGTACCAGGGCCATTTCAGAGCTCATCATTCACTCACCCTTGACAAGGGGATGTGTCCCCTGGGGCGGCCACACTGGTTCTCATGCACAGAGTGGAAACATTATTAGGCCTAACCCCCTCATGAGAAATCTGTATGCAGGTCAAGAAGCAACAGTTAGAACTGGACATGGAACAACAGGCTGTTTCCAAATCAGGAAAGAAGTACATCAAGGCTGTATATTGTCACCCTGCTTATTTAACTTCTATGCAGAGTACATCATAAGAAACGCTGGGTTGGAAGAAGCACAAGCTGGAATCAAGATTGCCAGGAGAAATATCAATAACCTCAGATATGCACATGACACCACCTTTATGGCAGAAAGTGAAGAGGAACTAAAAAGCCTCTTGATGAAGGTGAAAGAGGAGAGTGAAAAAGTTGGCTTAAAGCTCAGCATTCAGAAAACTAACGTCATGGCATCTGGTCCCATCACTTCATGGCAGATAAATGGGGAAACAATGGAAACAGTGAGAGACTTTATTTTTGGGGGCTCCAAAATCACTGCAGATGGTAACTGCAGCCATGAAATTAAAAGATGCTTGCTCCTTGGAAGAAAAGCTATGACCAACCTAGACAGCATATTAAAAAGCAGAGACATTACTTTGCCAACAAAGATCTGTCTAGTCAAGGCTATGGTTTTTCCAGTGGTCATGTATGGATGTGAGAGTTGGACTATAAAGAAAGCTGAGCGCCAAAGAATTGATGCTTTTGAACTGTGGTGTTGGAGAAGACTCTTGAGAGTCCCTGGACTGCAAGGAGATCCAACCAGTCCATCCTAAAGGAAACCAGTCCTGAATATTCACTGGAAGGACTGATGCTGAAGCTGAAACTCCAGTACTTTGGCCACCTGATACGAAGAACTGACTCATTTTAAAAGACCCTGATTGAAGACAGGAGAAGGGGATGACGGAGAATGAAATGGTTGGATGGCATCACTGACTCTATAGATGTGAGTTTGAGTATGCTTTTGGAGTTGGTGATGGACAGGGGAGCCTGACATGCTGTAGTCCAATGGGGTCGCAGAGTCGGACGCAACTGAACTGAACCCCCTCATTTCATGCATGGGAAGACCCTCCAGCACCCCACACTGGCTGTTAGCCTAGCCAGGACTGGAGCCTGCAGCCAGACGCAGGCAAGGATGCACCTGCACCTCTGGCCACTCTGGCCGCCCTCCAGGACCTGTGGTGCTCAGCCCCCCACCTGGGGATGTAATTCTGTTTGACCTGTTTGTAGTTCTGGCTTGTGCCCCACGTTTCAGTCGTGAACTCTCCAGCCTGTGGAATTCAGTGATCTTGTCCATGTTCAACCTCGCTTCATTAGTTACGATTTTTATGAATTTGGGTTAATTCACTGTTTCCATAACTCAGGGGCTGCTCAGTCTTAGAGTCTTTTTTTTTTTTTTTTTTTTTAATTTTTTGTCTGCTCTCATAAGACAGCCATCTTCCTCCTGATGGTTTTGGCCAAACTTGCTTGGGTCTTTTGTTTTGTCCTTCTCTACACAGAAAACTAAGATCATAGCATCCAGTCCCATCACTTCATGGCAAATAGATGGGGAAACAGTGGAAACAGTGGCTGACATTATTTTTGGGGGCTCCAAAATCACTGCAGATGGTGATTGCAGCCATGAAATTAAAAGATGCTTACTCCTTGGAAGGAAAGTTATGAGCAACCTAGACAGCATATTAAAAAGCAGAGACATTACTTTGCCAACAAAGATCTATCTAGTCAAGGCTATGGTTTTTCCAGTGGTCATGTATGGATGTGAGAGTTTGGAATATAAAGAAAGCAGAGTACATAAGAATTGATGCTTTTGAACTGTGGTGTTGGAGAAGACTCTTGAGAGTCCCTTGGACTGCAAGGAGATCCAACCAGTCCATCCTAAAGGAGATCAGTCCTGGGTGTTCATTGGAAGGACTGATGTTGAAGCTGAAACTCCAGTACTTTGGCCACCTGATGTGAAGAGCTGACTCATTTGAAAAGACTGTGATGCTGGGAGGGATTGGGGGCAGGAGGAGAAGGGGACGACAGAGGATGAGATGGCTGGATGGCATCAGTGACTCGATGGACGTGAGTCTGGGTGAACTCCGGGAGTCGGTGATGGACAGGGAGGCCTGGCGTGCTGCGGTTCATGGGGTCGCAGAGTCGGACACGACTGAGCGACTGGACTGGATGAGGCGCGTTGCGGGCCTGCGCGCTGCCCTCTGCCAGTGGCACCTCTGCTAGTAGCTGCATGGTCTCGCCTGAGGCCTCCTGGCCTGAGAAGCAGGCGTGGTGCCATCTACCGTGGTGCCGTCTCCCCGCAGCACCGCTGGTGTTTTTCTGAGAGCAGCACACCCTGGGTCCCGCTGCACGTGGCTTCTGGTAGAGGAGTGCCCTCTCACGAGACGCTCATCTTGTTCTCACAGTGCAGCCTCTTGTACAGGCCTGGAGGTGTTTATCTGAGGCTCCTGTGGCCAGATATTTTAGAATTCATCGGGCTCCGTGCTTCAGAAAGGTGATGGGTGTATAGTGTACAGTGTGTGCACAGGCATGTGACAGGGTGTGATGTGCACGTGGATGGTTTCACATTCATTAGCAGTCTGGGGTCTGGAATCAACCTGCTGAACAAACGTTGCCTTATTGCAAAATATGAATTAGGGAGTTTTCCAGCCGGCACTAGTGAGAACCTGCCTGCCAATGCAGGAGCTGTAAGAGATGTGGGTTCGATCTCTGGGTCGGGAAGATCCCCCTGAGGAGGTCATGGCAGCCCACTCCAGTATTCTTGCGTGGAAAACCCCATGGACAGAGGAGCCTGGTGGGCTACAGACCATGGGGTTGGAAAGAGTTGGACAAGACTAAAGTGACTTAGCAAACTATGAATATTTATACAAAATGGGATAAATAAAAATTATAAGTAGTTTGACATTCTCTCAGATCTGGGCATGTTGCCAAGTATGGCCGCCACAAACTTACCCGACAGTCTTTTGTTCTAGGGCTTTCTGGACCTGGAGCTGTGTGTCTGGGGTTGTGCCTGGTGGCAGAGCTTGTGCTTCTAGGCACTCTTCCCACAGGGAGCAGAGGTGCCCCCTGCTCCGGAGGGGCTGCAGCCTCAGCCTGCGCAGGCCCTCCATCTTGCTGGGGGAGTCTGTGGGCAGAAGGTGGCCGCAGGGAAGCGGGTCTGCTGTGCTGTCCCCACCTGTGTGGATGAGGAGGCACGTAGAGACTAGCGGTCTGTGCTCTGACTTCCAGAAAGGCCTGGAAACCCGGTGGGGCTGGGTATCCTGGGAGCTGTGCTGACCGCTGAGAGTCAGGGGTCAGCAGCAAAGGGCCAGTCCCAGCAGAGTTGGGAAGGGGGCAGCTGGTCAGGTGGCTGCATGGACGGCAGGGCTTCTGGGAGGAAGCCGCCTTCTATGGGGAGACCCCCAGCCCAGGGCCACCCGGGCCGTGGCCTGTCTTGAGACCAGCTCCTTGGAGCCGAGGCTGGGCCTGGGTGTGGAGAGGTCGCCACGCACCGCCTCCCCAGGTGAGGGGCGCCCTCGTTTTGCTCCAAGCTGCCCCTGCTCTCCTGTCGGCAGGTCTGCCGCCGCCTCAACGGGGTCCGGTTCACCAGCTGCAAGAGTGCCAAGGACCGCACGGCGATGTCGGTGACACTGGAGCAGTGCCTGATCCTGCAGCACGAGCACGGCATGGCCCCGCAGGTGTTCACGCAGGCCCTGGAGTGCATGCGCAGGTGAGTCCCAGCCGCGCCGCCGCCGTGCTCCGGCTTGACTTTGGAAAACTGCCCCAGGTCTGCAAAGTCAAACCCCTGGCTTGGTCCCACCTGGACAGTGTTCTTCCAGTCAGGGAGCAGAACTCCGGGAGGGAAGCGGATGTTCCGAGGCGGCCGCGTGGCCACCGCCTGGTGCCCAGTGTCCCCAGCCACCCCCTGTCCTGAGCGTCCCCCAGGCCCCTGCTGTCCCCGTCACAGGAGGCGGTGTCCGCAGACTGCAGGGCCCCTCTTCTCCCGGCCGCGGGCTGGGTTTGCTTTCCTGAGCCAGCGTCCAGTGAGCCTTTCCTGGCAGCCGCCCGCCGTCCCCAGCCTTAATTGTGTTCTGCCTCCGAGGCCGCAGGCTCATTTGCAGAGGGAACCCCAGGGACTAAGATAAGACTGTCCGCTGTCAGCGATGCCTTGTTCCCAGCCCTGCTGGGAGCCCCTCGCCTCACATGCCTAAAGAAAGGATAAGAGAGTCGAACGCTCTGAAGAGTCTGGTGAGAGGACAAATGGGACGGAACACTCAGCAGAAGTGACTGGGAAACGAGCCTGGAACAGCATTGGCGGCTGCATGGAAGAAGACGGGAAAGCAGGTTTCTTATCCTTTCTTTAGGCATGTGAGGCGA
>NW_011495064.1:4489675-4492764 GCF_000754665.1 Bison bison bison
TCGCCTCACATGCCTAAAGAAAGGATAAGAAACCTGCTTTCCCGTCTTCTTCCATGCAGCCGCCAATGCTGTTCCAGGCTCGTTTCCCAGTCACTTCTGCTGAGTGTTCCGTCCCATTTGTCCTCTCACCAGACTCTTCAGAGCGTTCGACTCTCTTATCCTTTCTGTGTCTCTGCCGTTTGACCTTCTCACAGTCATGCGCAAGAGCGAGGCCTGAGCGCCTGCCTCCTGACAGGAGCATTTAGTAAAAAGGCAACCGTTTTGTCCTGTTCGGTCTTTCCGAGCCCCCCACACCCCGTGACCTCAGGGCCGCTTACCGACGCGCGTTTAGGAAGTTCTCG
This sequence comes from Bison bison bison, assembly GCF_000754665.1. Lineage (NCBI taxonomy): Eukaryota > Metazoa > Chordata > Mammalia > Artiodactyla > Bovidae > Bison > Bison bison. The sequence continues at coordinate 4,490,017 of NW_011495064.1, forward strand.
CCCCCTGCCTTGGTGTCCCCGGTGCCGTCAGCTGCGAGGTGGTGGGAAGGATGACTCTGGTGAGACGCAGGCCCCCGAGATGCAGCAAGGAAGCGAGAAAGACGGAGGGGCTCAGCTGTCACTGTCGGAGCGTCTGGTCCATCAGAGACCAGGCCTGAGGCGGGAGTACAGTTGATGCCACTCCATCCAGGCCTCCACGCAGGCTGGTTTCTTGAACATGTTTGAGCAAACAGTAGTTGATCCTGACAGCCTCTGAGCACAGGGGCCTCAGGAGGCCAGGGGGCACGTGGGCAGCCCGCCGAGGGGCTGTGTGGCACTGCCCGCCCAGCACAGGTGGCCTGGGGCAGCTTCTGACACGCAGAGCACTCTCACAGCTTCCATCACGTGGGCGAGTGATAGTCCTTGAGGGAAAACTGGAGAATACAAACGAGCCCCTACTCCCGTGGTTTCATACCCGCCCCGCACCCTACAGAGCAGCTCTCCGCGTGCTTGCTGTTACGAGGAACAGTGCTAATAACGTCTTGACACATAGCCTAGAGCCAGTTACGTACATACACATGGCTGTGAGCGAGGTTGATCCGCACACTGGCTACCTCGCCAGTCCCTGCGTAGCACGGAGAATGCACGCACACACACGTGCAGCTGCAGGTGTGATTCCGCCCTGGCGGAGAAGCCTGCCCTTCTCACTTGACTGTCTTGTGAGCATGTTGGAGGGTTAATAAATGGAGGTCTTACCGGGGCTTCCCTCATATCTCAGTCTGTAAAGAATCCACTTGCAATGCAGGAGACCCGGGTTCGATTCCTGGGTCAGGAAGATCCGCTGGAGAAGGGACAGGCTACCCACTCCAGTGTGCCGGCCTGGAGAATTCCCTGGACTGTATTGTCCATGGGGTCACAAAGAGTTGGACACGAGTGAGCGACGTTGACTTTCACTGGAAGTCTTACGTTTGCAGCACACTGTCATTTATCCAGCTTGCTGTCGTTGAACTGTTGATAACGTGCAGTGTCAGCACTCTGGACAGGGGTGCAGCGAACACCCTGGTTGCCCTGCTCACGTCTGCCCTGCTGACACCTCTGTAGGGCCGTTCGCAGACTCACAGCGCTCCCAGACCAGGCAGCCGCCCGCCCTCCGCGCTGTCACCCCTGGCCCTGTCTGAGCGCCCGGGCCTGGGGCGCCGGCCGTCCCCCTGCGTTAGGGTAGGGACCCTGAGGCTCCGAGGGGAGGGTCCTCCTCCCAGGGGCAGGCCTCACTGCGTGGCCTGCCTCTGCTTCTTGGAAACCCCCGCCTGCCTCCAGTTATGAACATCCTGTTTCTTCTTTGTGCTTTTCTAAATTTTATAAAATCTTCATGGTCAGTGTGTGTTACCTTAACACTTGTTTAAGAAGTTGGTGAAGACAGCTCACATCTGCCGCCCCCAGGGTCCTCACGGCTCTGGCCCAGGTGCCGTGCTCGCCACCACCCCGTCTGCCTGACCTGTAGGCTTAGGCCACGTGCCTCTGTTTCCATGTCATGGTGACCCCTCCTCCTGTTTTCTGGGTTACCCATGTCGGGAGACATGTCTCTTCACAGGCTGCAGGTCCAAGGTGGCGGGCCCATAGCTGGTGTTTCTGGCTGTGGCATGGCCAGGACCTGGGGTCAGCCCGGCACCCTAAGGAGGCGGCAGGAGCTGTGTCTGTGCCCCTCAGTGGTCCCCGTGCTTTCCCGCTTGCATCTTACATGATGGAAGAGCAGAGCATGCAGCGGGGGTGGGGGGGGCGGTGGGTGGAGCTGGGCTAGAGGACACCCAGGCTGTCTGTGTCCTGGAGGCCCAGGGTGAGCAGTGGCCAGTGCTGTGCTAAGTGTTCGATAACCGGCTCTCTCCCAAAACAAAACCAACTACCCCTAAAGTGACCTGTCTGGTCTTCCCATTTCTACAGCATAAACACTCTCACTGGGGCCTGTTTCAGGCTGCCGAGCAACCCTGGGGAGCTCGGAAGAGATGCTTGGCTCTTGCCGGTGGAGCCAATTCCAGCTCACTAGTGGTGCCCCGCTGTCCCCAGCGCAGGGGCTGGAGTCCAGAATCGGCCTTTCTAGGTAGCCCAGTGACCCCTGGGACTGCCCTGGCTGGGGACGTGACCACCAGTGCTCACAGCCTGAAGTGTCCACAGTCACGTGGCATCCGGGCTCCTTCAGGAACCTCCCCTCCGAGCTCTGCTTCTGTAGCTCCAAAGGGGTACCCACCAAGTTTCCAGTGAGCTGGGCTCTTGGTAGATGGTGTCTGGTAGAACAAGGCGCTCTGCTGCTGCTCAGCCTGAAAGCCACAGCGGGTCCCTTGTGGGCTCTGCCTCCAGGGCAACCTGAGGGAAGCGGGTGTCATCTGGGTGCTTCATCAGGAGGCAGCCGTGGCGGAATCAGTTGCATCCTGCCATTCAGGCATCTGTGAGAAGGTCAAACACCCCAATGGTTCTTCATGTTCAGCCTGCTTTCTGGAGTCCATGTCCAGCCGCATGTGCGAGCATGGCCGGGCAGCATGGCGTGTGCTTGGCAGCCCCGGGAGCGAACATGGAAAACCATCTAGTCAGCCTACACGTGTGTGTTTTCAGTAGATTATGGTATTTTTTTCTTATTTTCACTTCTCTTTCTCTCTTTTTTCTTGTAACTGTGCTCGTTTTGTTTTGGTATCCCTTTCACACCTGTTTCTGCATATCATCTTTTCTTTTTATTGTGGCTTCATTCCATTTTTTTTTTTTTTTTTTTTTTTTTTGGTT
>NW_011495064.1:4492864-4519389 GCF_000754665.1 Bison bison bison
CTTGTAACTGTGCTCGTTTTGTTTTGGTATCCCTTTCACACCTGTTTCTGCATATCATCTTTTCTTTTTATTGTGGCTTCATTCCATTTTTTTTTTTTTAATCTTATTTTTCGGTTCTCCTCTTTTTATTTCCCCATACTTTTGGGAAAAAAAAAAATCCATTGCATGTGTCTCTTTTTTCTTTATTTTCCCTTTTTCCTTTCTCCCAACCCTCTTCCTTTTCACAGCATTGGAACTCGGGAGGTAGTCACGCAGAAGAACTTGAGCGGCCTGGTGCCCGTCCGAGACTTAAGACTAGACCCCAGCCTCCTCTGTTCCATCCCTTTACTTGCTCTGAGCCCCAATTTACTGATTGTGTGGCTCTTTCTGAGCATAGCGTACCTGGTGGCCAAATTGCGTTGCAAATGAGCATCTTGATGAAAAATTAGTAAGTCACAAGAAAACAAAAGTGCCAGTACTTGTCCAGCCACCGTGTACCTAACAGGACGGGAGGGATGTGTCAGAGCATGGCCCGCCAAGAAGTATTTCATGCCTTACAGTTGGACATTCTGTTGTTCTGAACTGTAAACACCTGCCAGATTATTTCACCAGGAGGACGTGTCCGTTTCAATTCTGTAGTTTTCAGCGCTTGTAACATGTTCTTGCAGAGCCCTGTTACTGCTTTGTTTAGCTGGCGTGAAATTACTTGTATCAAACCTCTTACCTTCTGATGTAAAACTCTTTATTACCTGTATATCTCGTGTGCCCTGTTTCCTAGAGAGAGGCATTCTGTCAAAAGAGAATTTGTATATTTGATACTGTTCTTTAAATGTACTGCTAACCTTTCCTTTCCTTCTGAAGAGAAATGAAAAGGATCGATGCTTTCTCACTGGCTCATCTAGATATACCTATTCAATAGGACATGTACTTTCTGCTTTCATTTCAAAGCGTGGTCCCTAGAATTTCAGTAGCAAACAGTTTGCAGAATCATCACATTCCTTTTTATGCTCTTCCTTTCAAGTTGGGATGACCCAAAGCTGTGAGAACAGTAGCTCACTGTATCAAATCAGGCACATACAGGCACATAAAGATAACATGTTGCACGTGGCTTTAGAATTACTCTTTTACATCTTTAATGGTCATTGAACTGTTCTGGGAATTAATGCATATAGTAACAAAAGGCTTTTAAAGTTAGATATATTTATTTTTCCTGCAGTAGCAGTTTTCATTTAAAAGTTGGCTATATTTTTTCCTAAAGTAGCTATTTTCATTAAAAAAAAAAACTTCATTTTTAGTATTTTTAATTTCAGTTTCAAGTCCTGATATCTTTTCTCTCTTACAAATCAAACATGGTTAATAACAACATCATCAAAATTTACCAAAACATGAGACCTAACTTTTGGGCAGTTGTGCCAGATAGAGGTGTGAGAGAGAAAAGGCTACTTTGGTTTCTATTCTTATTACTCTTAAATTTTGCACGGGGGATGCACCGTGAGGCTTGCAGAACCTTAGTTCCCTGAACAGGGATCACACCTGGGCCTCATGAGTGAAAGTGCTGAGTCCTAACCACTGGCCTGGTTAGGACTTCATCACTCTTTAACATGGCGGTGTCTAGAATGTGTAACCTTAACTTTCCCATGTGGAAAAAGGTGGCCAGACACCTCTGAAGGCAGTAGGGGGCTGAGAGGGAAACCCCACCGAGTCCGTGTGAGAAATAGGCCGTGGCTTCTCAGCTTTCCAGCTCAGGTTATGTTGTGCTTCTGTTTCGGCCTCCAGCCAGCTTCCCCCTACACTGCATTCTATGGAAGTGGGTTTCTCTTCACCACCCTAGAAACACTGGAGGGAATTCAGAGAAGCTGGCTTTTCCAGAAGCTTTCCATAGGCATACACATAACCCGTCCACCAGAAAATCTGGCCTCTCCATTGCCTCCCCCAGACTTCTAGGACTTACTCTGAGGTTTCTCTGGTTTGGCCTCAGATCTGAGTCTGGGTTCTGGGAACAGCAGAGGCAGGTGTGATTGGAGAAGCAGTGGACAACAGACGGCAGACACAGGCTTTACATTCTAGGGTGACAGGGCGCCCTCCTCGCACGCGGGGGCGGGAGGCCCCTCTTCCACCCTGCCTGTCCCAGAGTGAATGCGGCAGCGGCCCCGCGACAGCTCCCACCCTCCTTCAGGACAGGGTCACTCTGGTGAACTGTAGCAGCATGGCCCTGGGCACAGCCGAGGTCCTGCCAGCCTGTGACCCCGGGAGAGAGCTGTGTCCACCGCTTGTCCCCTCCACATGGAGGGGGCGCGCTCTGAGACCACTTTGTTGCTTTACTGGGAAGAGGGCAGGCGGCGCCTGCAGTCACGTGCCTGGCTCCCAGCCCTGCCCCTGGAGTGACACTCTGCTCACCTCCAGGCCAGCAGAGGCCGTGTGTGGATGAGGGGGGCCCTTCTGACCACACGTGGCCTTCCTTCCTCCTCCCAGGTGGGGCCCACTGCCTATCCAAGGGGGCTGCGGCCAGGGGCCTAAAGGCCCCCATAGGATCCTCGTGGACACCATGGCCTGCCCCTGGATGGAGTGTTGCCTGCCAGGCCTTCCTGCCCGCTGTAGACTTGGCTGCTAAGATAAGAGAGAAACAGAGGGAAGGCCAGAGGCTAAGATTCGTGGTCTTTCTCTTCAGGGGCCAGTCAGAAGGCAGTCCATTCTCACTCTGCAGTCATGAGGCTGGATGGAGAGAGGAACCACAAGATCAGCAGAGGCTCTGGGTGGTGGTGGTGGTTTAGAACGTCTGAGGATGGAAGCCCAGTGTGCCTTGGGGCTGAGTTTTTTAATGTCACGAAGGCTTTGTGACATTAGGCTAAATATATATGTGAAATCTCTGCTTTAGTGAGGAACAGGCAGGATAATATAAGATGGGGAGATATGCTCAGGAAAGGGGTCACTGGCCCGCTTGTTGATGGTTTGGGTTGACTCTAAGCTTAACTCTGGCTCCAAGACGGCTTCAGCATAGGCAACTCTAGGTGTTGAGGATCGCCAGGACACTCATGTGTCCAGATACATTCTCGATTCTAATGGGGAAGATGCCCTCCAGAAAAGAAAAACCAGAGCCATCATTAAAATGAGTTGCCATGTGAGGTTTCAATACTAATTTTTTATTTGAAAAGTAGATGTTCTTAAAATAATTTGTCAATATACTTAAAAAATCATGAAGCTTTGAAATAATTAAAGCCGTCTTTCTAAAAGTCCATCCAAGACCTTCTCAGTGTGCACTATGGATTCCTAAAAATTATGCAGCCATTGTGATGGGTTTTAAGTGGTTCTACCTTAGGATGAGGTGGGCCAGAAATGCCAGCTCCCACTGCACAGAGCCACCCCTCCACACCTGAGTGCCAGGCGCCTGGCCGAGCTTGTCTGAATACTGGGTGATAGAGCTGGTGTGCATAAGCCTCATCAGTCAGATTTTGTAAATTCACACCAAATTCAAACAGGAAAGTAAACACGACTTACAAATTAAAGTGTATCTTGCCTGTAATTTCAAGTGTATTCAGCCAGCTAAACCAGTAATTAGCCTCTTTAACATGTAAATAAAAGGTAATGTTGAAGTTCACAAATTATTCTTTGTTCCTCAAAGCAGTCTGACGTTTATCAGTGATAGGTGGTTTCCAAAAAGTGTGTACATTTCTTTGTAAATGGAGAAGCCATATGTGAAATAGTCGGATGAGTTTCCAAAGATTAAAGAACCACCTCTGTAGCTTCTGCTTCCAATAGAATATTTTTATCTGATTACTGGATGTTAAACCAACATAATCTTTGCTTCCTCTGGGGGCTCCCTGCTCATACGGCCCTGGCACTCAGCACAGATGAGACACACCTGGCTGAAGGCTTGGAGGCTCTGTGACAAAGCTTATCTGAGCTACTAAATTACTTTGTAACAAACAGGTGGATATTTTTCTAAACTACCTGCATTTATCTTTTGAATAAAATTGCTGTCTTACCAAAATTATTTTACATGTTCTTGATAATGAGATTGTCATTTTCACCTTAAAAGGCTTGAGCAATCGCCACTGATATTTTTTTTAAATGCATGACATAATGGTCTTCATACAACTTGAAATACTTTTTTAAAAAATCAGTTTCTTGGTAACTGCAAATTTTGCATCTCATAAGGGGATTTTGTACTAAATTTGATAACTAGTTGATTTAACTGTTAGTCTTAGGATAATATAAAACTATCAACTCCTCCTCCTGTGCTACAGGAAGTCATTCCTGTTTGGACTCACCTTTGCCTTTGGGTCTGCTGTTGACCAGAACATCCCCCCGAGAGCTCCCCTGAGGTCCCAATGGGGACATGAGGCCTGTCGAAGGCTCATCCTCCCGCAGAGCATCTGCTTTGCCCACTGGGTTGCCATGACAACCTGTGATCAGTGCAGCAGGAAAGACTGGTGGCAGATTCTCTAGGGAAGGGCCCCCGCAGGCTCTCAGTGGCTCAGTGGAGCTCTTCAAAGAGGTGACCTTGGTGGGGTCACTTCTTCAGGACACTCCAGCACCGGGAGCTGTACAGCCGCCGCCCAGGCCCACAGCATGGCTGTGTGCCCAGGATGCACCTCCTAGGTGGTGGCAGCATGTGAGAGCCACCTTCTGAGCCAGATGGTTTTGCTACACGTTAAAGGAAGGAAAATCAGCATTTGAATTTGAGACCGTTAACAGTCTTTGCCCACAGAGAAAATGCAGCTATTTATAAAGTCTCTCAGCAAGAGTAGCACTGTTCCCACTGAATTTTCTGACAGACCCTTTGAACTAGTTAGGATCGACTTCTCAGATAAACCTGATGTGAAATACATGAAACCATTACCTTAAAAAAAAAAAGCCATCCTCCACTTGGATACGTAATGCTTTCAGAAGGGCAACCTTGCATCCCAGACAGGCCATGTCCATCTCTCTGCTTCTTAACTACCTTGTTCAGAAACCCGCCATCTTGCGTGTACTGTTGTAAATGAGTCCGGCACCCATTTAAACTAATCAACTTTTTTTTAATGCTATGAAAATAATCATTTCATCTGAGTTTAAGTCTTTTCTTTTTTCCTTTTTTACTGCTATCATTTCTTGTGCTTGTTTTTTTCCCCAGTGAGGGTTGTCGAAGAGAAAATACAATGAAGAATGTTGGAAGTCGCAAATATGCGTTTAATTCCCTGCAGCTGAAGGCTTTCCCCAAGCATTACAGGCCTCCTGAAGGGACTTACGGAAAAGTTGAAACATGAACACACGGTCTCCTCTCATTAGCTGTTCCGTAATAAACGTGGGTGCCCTCTAGTCTATACATGAATTCTTCAAGAAGACCTGAAGGATTGGTTTTTACTTTTGTGTTTTTAAAATATTTCACTGAAGAGTCTATGGAGCATGTGTTTTTTTGCGTTGGAATCCATAGCAGGTATTGTCGGGCTCACTGCCGTGGATAGTAACAACTGCCCCTTCAAGTAGCCTTCAGCCGTCACCACACGGATATCAGTAGTTACCTGTATGAACCAAGCCAGGTGCATCTGAAATGCTGAAACTTTTTAAAATGCACACTTAGGCAGCTGCTCACCTTATTTTTCTACTGAGTAATTCCAACTTGAACATTGATTTACAACCTACTTTTTAAAAATCCCCATGGAAAATAGTACACAGTAGTTTAAATGATTGGATCCTGGGCAGACCTCTAAATGTGAACTGTTCAAGGGAAGTTTTGGGAAAGCAGCTTGCTGTCTCACGTGGGCAGGGCAAGTGCATCTATCCATCAGCCTGCCAGTGCCTACACAGGTGGGACCAGCAGTTGAAGGAAAGGCTGTAAGATGTGTCAGAAGGCAGCATCTGCAAAGCCACCCACGGTGGGGTCACCACTGTCCCTTAGGGAACAAGGTGTCTGGGGAGGTGGTGAGGCCAGCTGTCTCTAGCCCTGGCCCCAGAGCGCAGGACCGCTCATGTGGTATGTCTGATGCCTGTCAGTCAACAATGGGGAATTTTGCAGAGAGACAGTGGACACCTAAATATTTTACAAGTAGGTCTCTGGTGGGTTTCTCAATTTTTTTGGCCTTCGAGAAGATAATGCAATCATGTTTGAATGTCTGATGAAAGTGTCTTTAGGTTTGCAATAATTGTTACTACCCTCTACTCAAGTCTATTATGTAAGATGGCTGTTGAGAACGTTGAACTGTCTCCTGAAATGAGATTTTGAAAGGGATTAATGGGCCATAAGACTTAGGAATTTCATAGAAAATTATGTTTGGTCATCTATTCTAAGATGATGAGTCATCTGCACAGAGCAGAGTTTTTTTCTTAGTTTATGTTTTATCAATTGTTTTTTTATCATTATTATGTTTACATGTTATTTAAAAGGCTGTAAAAGAAATACATGTGGCACATATTCATGATGTTGATCCTAAAGATTTGTGAACCCTTAGGAAGTTCCTGTGTCTGAAATTCTAAATGTTATTCTTTGGGCTCCCTTAGAAATGCCACCAGGCAACAGGTAACAGACTGGGGCCTGGAGAGCACAGGCAAGACCACCCTGTGCAGGGATGCAGGGTGGGCATCAGGCACGGGTGAAACCAGGTGACCTCCCGGACCCCCTCCTCCTCAGGTCAGTTCACACACAGAGCCTGCTGTCTGCCCACGCCCACTGGTGAGTGTGAACTGGTGTGGAGGGCGGGTCAGTGAGGCACACAGAGGCAGGGAAACTTGCCCAGCAAGCCCACTGTACCGCTGGTGTCAGCTTCTCCCGCCGTGTCCATCCCCGTCCAAAGACGGCTTTGTGATGGCAGATTTAGTCTTTCACTTTCACCATTTCATTGTCTGGTTAGCTCTACATTTCCATCTTTACTCACTTTAACATCACTACGTTTTAAAAAAATTCCCTTGAATTTTTAATGTTATTCATATAACTTTCAGATTTTTTTTTTTTGGTCTGAAGAGCATTACCTGCATTTATCAAAAGGGAATACAGCAAATGCTGTGTCATCTGTTTGCAGTTTTGCATGTGGCACCTTTTTGTGAATATTCTCCTAATTTTGTCTACATATTATCGATCACCAGAAGAGTCTAAGACTTGGCTAATCACATAGAAGATACTCTGGTTGCAGTATTCCACCTGAGTGTGACTCCCTGGCTCCTGTGTGACCGTGGGTCTCCCAGCGGCACTGGGCATGCTCGCCGAGGGGGGCCATGCTGCTCACCGCGATAGCCGCGGCTCCTCAGGTCACACGGGAGCTTTGAGTTTCCCGCGGCAGAAGACAGGCAGTGGTCCAGGTCTCTGTAAAATAGGGGTTCCAGCCAGTGTTCCCTATAAGGCCCCCACTTAGAAATGTTGTGACGTACCGAAAACTCAGATGGGTTCTGTCAAAGCGTCTGCAGCTCAGCTGCCTCTGGTTTCCTTTAAAACATGTACAAACATTATACAATACAGTTTTGTCCCTACACAATTGTATTTGCCAACCTTAGTGCATTAAGGTACTTTTATTTATTTGTTTTGGACAGTATTAATAAACATATAGTTACTGTTTTATATATTCTTAGCTCATTCAAAGCCATGTATGCTATAAATGTGCGAGTCTTTAGAATGACAAATAATAAACAACTGACAACATGAAACCCGGCCTGAGTCATTCTGTTACCTGAGGATGGTTCTGGGGCCAGCACCTGGCTGGACCATCACCGATGGGCACTGCATTGAGTGTCTACAAACATGAAGATTCTCGTTTATAGCCCTGTTTGCATGTCAGATTTTGTGTGCACCCTGTGAGAGTGGAGTTCCAGCTAAGCCCTGCTGGCTTTCAAAGCCAGATGCTCTGGGGGCTCCTCTTCCCAAAGCTGGAGCCCCAGGCTGGGGAGCCTGACCTGGGGCTCAGTGCTCACTCTTAGCGGGGGAACCTCTGCAGTGTGTAAACTGTGGCCTGACCACCAGGGATATGGTTTAATTGTATTGCTAGTGTACCTCTCTGCCTGTCTTATTGAGGCTCCTTCTTTTACTTTGGTTGTGGAGTATCTTTTTTAGGTTCTGGTCTTTTTTACTGATGGCTATTCAGCAGGCAGTTGTGGCCTGGGTGTGCTCATGAGAGGAGGTGGGCTCAAGGCCCTGCTACTCTGCCCTCCTGTCCCAGAAACCGAGGCCATGTAAGCCAAGGCCACCGTGCCCTCCACAAGATGGACGTGTGCACAGTAAGTATGAGAGACAAAACCCTTTACACCTCCAGCAGGAGACAGGAGGTCTCCTGAGATCTGTGCTCAGCGTGGACACAGCGGGCAGAGGCGAGGGGCTGGCACAGGCGAGGGGCTGGCACCACGCCTTTCTGAGCGCCAGCTAGCTCTGCACGTATCCTCCCATGTCCACGAGTGTGGGCGGCTGGCAGTCCGTCTGTGACTCGCTAAAGTGCTGCCCCGTGGTCTCGCTGCTCACTGTTGCACCCTGTGCTTGGCACACCTGCCTGGGATCTCCCTCAGACAGATTCCTAGCAGTAGAAATGTACAGCTAAAGAATAATTTAACCGTTCTGAAATTTTTGGACTTTTAGTATTACCACAGTACTCACAGAACATTAATTAACCTACCACCTGGAACACCAGCCTTTCCCTTTCTCGTCGGAGCTGGAGATGGCACCTTGTTCCACTTCTATTTCTTTGATTACTCTGAAACTGAACAGCTTTCATACTATATTCATGCTTCTACTTTTGTAACTTCGACTGTTGGTCTTTTTCACGTGACTGTTTTTAATACTATATTCTTGTTGTATTTTGCAGTTTTTTTAAAAACCTATTTGTCAATTGTCTTTTGGTTTCATTGATGGTAAGGGGTCTGCGTGCTAAGTTGCTTCAGCTGTGTCTGACACTCTGTGACCCTATGAACCATCCCCGCCAGGCTCCTCTGTCCACAGGATTCTCCAGGCAATAATGGGGTGGGTTGCCGTGCCCTCCTCCAGGGGATCTTCCTGACCCGGGGATCGAACCCCCAGCTCTTACGTCTCCTGCACTGCTGAGGTACTGGGGAAGTCCAGGTAGGGGTCTAGAGAAGTGAAAACATACTGTGTGATGATGTACATACCTGTCTTTTCATTTTGCTGCTTATTCTGAAATGAGTCCTGGCTTCCCCAGTGAAGTGACCACTGGCCCCATCCTCGTCCACGAAGAGGCTGCCATGCTGTGTTCTCACTGCGGGAGGCCAGTGTGCTCGTCTCCTTGCACACCCACGGTTGAAATCCACTTATGGTTCCTGCCTTTGCTCTGATACTGAGGTTATGTAAAAAATATTCGCCTGTTCTTACTTCTAGAACTTTGATGGTTTGCTTTACATTTAGAGCGGTTCATCTGGGATGATTTCTGGCACAAGGCGTGAGTTCTATCTGCTGTAGTCAGCATGACTCCCTCTAAGCCAGCCCGAACGTTGCTTCTTTAAAGAGAAGGTAGAAGTTGTAAGCCACTGGCCACAGTCACCAGGCACTTCCTGCTGCCCCTCCTCAATGCCACCCCAGGCTTCCATTCCAGCCTGTAGTGGGTGACTTGGTTCAGCCGGGCTGCTTGGTTCTAGGGGCAGTGACCATGGAGGTTCTGATCTGAGGAAGCTAAGAGGAACTGGCTGATGGGAGTTCCCATTTGTAACTTTGCTGAGGACATAAACAGTCCTGTTGAAACAGTGCTTTTGAAAGGGCCTGCCCTTTTGTTACTTTCTTGAAGGCTGTTCCAACCTGTCTCCTTTTTTAAAAAACTTTTTTGACACAGTTGATTTACGATGTTGCGTTATTTTCTGGTATACAGCACAGTGACTCAGTCCTGTATCTGTGTATATCTATTCTTTCATATTTTCCACTAGAGGTTTTCACAAGTTACTGAATATAGTTCACTGTACTATATATAGTAATGTGTATATGTTAATCCCAAACTTCTGTCCCTCGCCCCACCTCTCCTACAGTAGCCACAGGTCTGTTTTATATGTCTGAGAGAGTGTTTCTCTGTGCACGCTTTTAAAATTATGGCTGCACTGCAGCATGTAGAATCTAGTTCCTTGACCAGGGATCAAACCCCGGGCCGCCTGCTTTGGGAGCATGGAGCCTGAAGCCCTGGACCATCAGGGAAGTTCCTATTTCTAAGTTCACTTGTACCGTATCTTAGAGCCCATATATAGGTGACATACGTTCCTGTCTGACTTTGATCCTCTCTAGGTCCACCCGTGTTGCTGCAAACGGCATTCTTTCATTCTTTTCTATTCTGAGTAGTGTTCCATTGTGTGTGTGTGTATACATACACACACACGCACCGCCCCCACACATCTTTATCCATTCATCTGCTGATGGACATTTAGGTTGCTTCCATGCAACCTATTGTAAACAGTGCTGCAGTGAACACTGAGATGCGTGTATCTTTTTGAATTCGTTTTCTCCAGATACATGCCCAGGAGTGGGATTGCTGCCTCATATGGTAACTCCATTTTCAGTTTAAGGAACCTCCGCACTGCTTTCCGTAGTGGCTGCACCAATTTACATGCTATGTGCTTTGCTGAAACATCAACCAGCGAGTTGGAACCATCTTTGACAGCTCCCTGCAGTGTCCACCCCCAGCCTCACACTCCTGTGCTGTAGTCATGAGGTCTCGCTTCCTGCACAGGGTGACCCCCCCGTCAGGCGGCAGAGTTCCCAGCGCTGCCTTCTGTTCTGGGCTGGTGAGCGCCAGCAGCTGCGCCAGTGGAAGGGCCGGGCCTCACGTCTGGACATCCTCTGGGGGCAGCACCTTCTGGCAAGAAGCCCTCGTGAAACTCTCCATGTGGAGGGGAACCAATGCTTCCTTCCTCCAAACGTCTTCCCTTACAAGCCTCAAGTTTTTTTTAATGCAGTTACTGCTCTGCAGTATATGAACCCTAGTCCAGAAGCACAAAGTTCCGGGAGACAGCACAGCTCAGGGTGCTTGACGTGCCCCATACTGCTCACGGGGCTGCCCAGAGGGAGGGCAGGGCTGCCCTACAGCTGGTGATGACTCTATATACTTTTAAATGTACCTCCTCTCAGAGGCCCTTTCCAAAAGCAGGAAGTAAGTACATTTACAGTGGATCAAATTGAGTATTTGAGTAAGGAAAACAAAAATGAGAATTCAGTCCTTCAGAGGTAAGATCTGCCTTGAGGTAAGATTTGCCTTTAATTCCCCCGAGCACCCAGCAGCACAGGCACTAGAGGGGGGAGTGATTGGAGAGATGGAAACTTGTATTTAGCACACGCCATGCTCCCAACAGGATCCTGGAAGCAAAAGAGCCCCGGCCAGAATAGAGCATCCAGTGCTTGGCTTATACCGACTGCGGGTGCTGACAGCCACGGGTCGGCCCCAGAATCAGCCCACAGTGTGTCTGGGCGTCAGATGGTGACGTCCCGTGGAGAGCGCAGGTGGGGGCCTTGCTGTGTCCTGAACTGCAGCAGGGCGCTGTGAGGGGAGCCACACAGGGTGCCTCCTGCGCCCACAGCTTAGCCTGTGTCACTCAGGGGAGAATCCTCTCCCCAGTCTGAGGTTGGGCAAATGGGTAACAACTTTGTCTTCTTTTTATTACCGCTCTCACTACCTAGGCTCTGACACAGATTCCACACTCCCAAGCCCCCACCTCGGACACCCTCTGGGCTTCTGCATTACTTGGCACTGACCGCTTCCTGCACTGGGCTTCCAGTGGGCGTTTTTGGCCAGTCCAGGCAGGTCTGCATTTCATCACTCTCTGTTGCACCCTTTCACACACACCAGCCAGGCTGAGGAGAACAGGAAATGTGCTCGCTCTCAGTGAGGAGGAGCCTGCCTGTGTCAGAGAGGAAGGCAGGGTGTGGCACTTCGCCCCACCTCCCTAATGCTCCCCTCGCTCTGGGCCTCTGTGGTTCCCGCTCCTGCTCCTCTCTACTCTGCCCAGCCCTCTTCACTCCCATCGGCTGTTGTCCTCCACCTATCACCAGCACTGTGGTGGTCCCTCGGTTTCTTCTGTCACACTTCATATGCTCCTCCTGAAAAATCTTGTTAGTTTTTCATATAGAATAAATTACCAATTATTTGGTAAGCAGTTACCGAATAATTTGCTAATGACCCTTACATTTCCAGATCTATCCTAGACTCTGCCCTGAATATCAACCACATGCCAGCCATTCCACCTGAGTGTCTCGTTGGTGTCCCAAACACAGCATGTCAACACCAAACTCACATTCTGTCCTCCAGACTAGCTGAGCTCTCCTAGGATAAATGACCTCCCCTTCCCATCAGCCACTAAGAGCCTGTCTCTTCAACCCATCCCATAATTTCCATCCACATAGTCACAGCCCTGGTCCCCGTCTTGAGTTCATTCTGATCTAGACCACTTTCCCTCAGCTTTCTTATTCCTCTTTTCAAGGCCCATTTCAGACAGATTGCCCTCTTTTACGGTAATTTCTATCCACAAAATGAGCTGACCCTTAAAAAAAAAAAGTTCCTCTAGTCAGTCTTGAATATATACCTATTATATGATGCATATCTCATTCATCATGTCACGTTCATCATGTTACTTACCTTTTACTTTGTCCAGCATGTTATTTTGAGTTTCAACAGCAAGTATAATGCCTCACACAGGAGCTACTCAAAAAAGTTTACTGAAGGGAAAGATGTTTTTAATCAATTGAAATCTTACCTGTTTCATTACTAGACTATTGCTTTTCTCTATATAATAGCTAAATATAAGGAATCAAATTCAACAGGCTCAAGGGAGAAGGCCAGCTTAACAGCATACATGACAGACACCAGGACAGTGGTTTCTCTGGGGGTGAGCAAGAGGGCCTCTGAAGAATGTCAGGCATTACTGAGGGGCCAGACAGTATCCCACTGATCTGGATGCTGCTTATACGTGACCTACTGTGTAGTTAATCGATAAATTATAAAAATACTCTTATTGGGACCAGCCTCACACACCCAGTGGACAGGCCCCAAATTCTGCAAGACAAAAGGCAGTGGCACAATATATTTAAAGTGATAGAAGGGAAAAGCCTACAAACTAATAATAATCCACCCAGCAAAGCTTTCATTCTGGTTTGATGGAGAGATCAAATGTTTTACAGACAAGCAAAAGCTATTTAAAGAGTTCAAGCACCACAAAACCAGCTTTACAAGAAATGTTAAAAGAACTTCTCTAAGTGAAAAAGAAAAGGCTAGGAGGAGAAAAATGAGAGTCACAAAAGGAAAAAGCTCGCTGCTAAAGTCAGTAAATTAACACCTTACTGACCAGGGAAATTCTGCAGAAACTAATGCCTGTGGCTGGTGATTGGTTATGCAAGTAAATGTTGAAATGTCTCTGGTCAGTCCGTAACCTTTGGGTAACAAAAGATATATTAATGTGTTTCTAGTCAATAATGTGTTAACCATGTACAAAGCTAGTAGGAGGTTAAAGTAGTAAAACCATCTGTATCCTCAATAAGTAGTTACTGGTTATATAAATATTTAAAATATGAAAACTGGTAGTTGTTGAGGAGAGGAGCAAAATGTAGGGTTAGTTACAATGCATTTGAATTTATGAGATTAGAAACATATATAAAATAATGTACATACACACAAAAAAAGAGGAATTATAACTCTAAAGACAGTCGTCAAATCACAAGGGAAGAAAACAAAAGAAGGAAGAGGAACAAAAAAGAACTACGAAAACAATCCCCAAACAACTAATGAGCTAAATGCTCCAATTAAAAGACAGTGATGGATATTTCTTTAAAAACTAGAACTAATTCATGTTGATGTATGGCAAAACCAATACAATATTGTAAAGTAATTAACCTCCAATAAATTTTGTTTTTTTAAAAAAACTAGAACTAAAACTGCCATATGACCCAGCAATCCCACTACTGGGAATATGCCCTGAGAAAATCATAATTCAAAAAGATAAATGTACCCCAATGTCCACTGCAGGGCTGTTTACAACAGGACCTGGGAGCAACCTAGATGTCTGTCAACATATGAATAAAGATGTGGTACATATACAATGGAATACTCAGCCATAAATATGAATACATTTGAGTCAGTCCTAGTGAGGTGTATAACCCTAGAGCCTGCTATACAGAGTGAAGTAAATCAGAAAGAAAGAAACACATTATTGTACACACACACACACATATATGGAAATCTACAAGAATGGTACTGACATGCCTATTTGCAGAACAGGAACACTGAGACAGACACAGACCTGTGGACACAGCAGGGGAAGGAGAGGGTGGGACAGGCCGAGGAGCACTGAAACCTATGACTGTATGTAAGACAGACAGCTAAGGGGTGTTGCTGTATACTACAGGGAGCTCAACCTGGTGCTCTGTGACAACCAGGAGCGGTGAGGTAGGGTGGAGGGTGGGAGGCCGGTTTCACAGGAGGGGACACATGTATACTTACGGCTGATTCTTAACTGCTCTAGGAGAAACCAACATGGTAAAGCAATTATCCTCCAATTTCAAAGGACAAGAGTGGCTGAGTAATAGAAAAACAAGACCTAATATATATACATTGCCTATAAGATACACACTTCTGACTATAGACACACACAGACAGAAAGGAAATGGGAAAAGGTATTTCATGCAAATGGTAATCAAAACAAAGATGGGATAGCAGTACTTACGCCAGGCCCCCACAAACCTTTAAAATGAAGACTAACAAGAGACAAAGAAGGACATTTATAATGACAAAGAGACCAAGAAGATATAACAACTGTTATATATGCACCCAAGATAAGAGGGGCTTCCCTGGTGGCTCAGATGGTAAAGAATCTGCTTGCAATGCGGGAGACCCAGGTTCGATCCCTGGGTTGGGAAGATCCCCTGGAGAAGGGAATGGCAACCCACTACTCCAGTATTCTTGCCTGGAGAATGTCATGGACAGGAGTCTAGTGGTCTACAGTCCACGGAATCGCAAAGAGTTGGACACAACTGAATGACTAACGTTTTCACTTTTCACCCAAGATAGTATCTAACAAAAAGGTACAAATCATCATCAGTAACGTAACAGTCGGGACTTTTATATCTCAACTCCATCAACAGATCATCCAGAAAGAAAATCAGTAAGGAAACACTGGCCTTAAATGACATTAAACCAGATGGACTTAATATATTTAGAACATTCTAGCCAAGAGAAGGAGAATGCATTCTTTTCAAGAGAACATGGAACATTTTTCAGGACAGATGACATGCTAGGCAATAAAGCAAGCCTTGGCAAATTTAAGAAAATTAAAACCCCTAAACATCTTTTCTGACCACAATTCTATGAGACTAGAAATCAACTACAAGAAGAAGACTGCAAAAAAACACAGACACGTAGAGGCAAAACTATATGCTGCTATAAGCAATGGCTCACTAAAGAAATCAGAGAGGAAAGCAAAACATAAATGGAAAACAAACAAAATGCACAGTGATCCAAAATCTACAGGCTACTGCAAAAGGAGCTCTAAAGAGGCAAGTTTATAGCAACAGCTTATCTCAGGAAATAAGACAAATCTGAAATAAGCAATCTATCCTTACACCTAAAGGAACCAGAGAAAAAACAAAACCCAAAGTTGATAGAAAGAAATCATAAAGATCAGAGAAGAAATACATGAAACTGAGACTAAGAAAAAAAAAATTATCAATAAAATTAAGATCTGGTTCTTTGAAGACAAAATTGATAAGCCTTTAGCCAGATTCATCTAGACAGAAGACCCAAATCAATAAAATTATAAGAGAAAAAAGACATTACAACTTACCACTGAAATACACAGGGTCATAGGACTATACCACAAAGTATACCCCGATAAAATGGACAACCTAAAAGAAATGGAAAATTTCCTAGAAATATACAATCTCCCAAGACTGAACCAGGAAGAAATAAAAAGTATGAATAGACCAATTACCAGTAATTAAGTTGAATCAGTAATAAAAACTCCCAAAAACAAAAGTTCAGGACCAAATGGCTTCACAGGTGAATTCTACTAAACATTTAGAAAAGCCTCACAGGTGAATTCTACTAAACATTTAGAAGAGAGTTAACACCCATCTTTCTCAAACTGTTCCAAAAAATTGCAGAGGAATGAATGCTTCCAGAATCATTCTAGCCAGCAGCATCACCCTGATACCAAAGGTAGACAAAGATATCACAAAAATGAAAATTATAGGTCAAAATCACTGATGAAAACAGATGTAAAAATCCTCAACAAAACAGCAAACTGAATTCAACAACACATTAAAAAGATCATACACCATGATCATATGGAGTTTCTCTCTGGGAGGCAAGGATGGTCCACTGTCTGCAAATCATTCACTGTAGCATACCCCATTAACGCACTGAAAAATAAAAATTACATGACCAAAAACCAGAAAAATCATGATCATCTCAATACACGCAGAAAAAGCTTTTAACAAAATTCAACACCATTCATCATACTCTCTGCAAAGTAGCTACAGAGGGAATAACCTCAATGTAATAAAGGCCATATATCATAAGCTTATAGCTAACATCACACTTGACAGTGAAAAGCTAAAAGTATTTCCTCTAAGATCAGGAATAGAAAAATGCACACCTATTATTCAAAATACTATTCAAAGTCTTACCCACAGCAACCAGACAAGAAACAGAAAATAAAAAGAGATTAAATTGGAAAGGAAGAAGTAAAACTATCCCTGTTTGCAGATGACATGACACTATATATAGAAAATTCTAAAGACACCACCAAAAAACTACTCGAGCTTACCAATGAATTCAGTAAAGCTGCAAGACAAAAACATACAGAACTATATTTCTCTACACTAACAATGAACTTTCAGAATGAGAACTTAAGAATTCCATTTACCACTGCATCAAAAAGAGTAAGATACCTAGCAATAAATCCAACTGAGGAGATAAGAGGCAGAAAACTGTGAGACAGTGAGGAAAGACCTGAAGACACGAACAGATGGAACAGTACACTCTGCTCACAGACTGGAAGAATACTGCGAAAGTGACCACACTACCCAAGGCAGTCACGCACTCAGAGCACGCCTTATCCAAGTACCAATGGCATTTTTCACGAACCAGGACAATTAATGCTAAACTTCATAGGGAAACAAAAAACCCCAAATAGCCAAACCAATCTTGAGAAAGAGTAGCAGAGCTGGAGTTATACTCCCTGACTTCAGACTATACTACAAAGATTCAGTCATTGAAACATGATGGCACAAAACATACACAGCACAGTGGAGCTGAAGAGGCCAGAAATACCCCACACGTGTGGTCACGCAGCCCACGATAGAGGAGGCAAGATCCACAATGGGCAAAAGGCAACACCAGACAGCTTCATGCAACAGAACGAAATCGGCACACTTCCTCTCACTGCATACGAAAATAAAATCAAAATGGATTAAAGACCTAAGTGTAAGACCGGAAACCATAGAAAAAAGAAATCCTAGAACATAGAACACTCTTTGACAAACTAGCAATACTTTTCTAGATCTGCCTTTTAAAGCAAAGGAAACAAATACAAGAATAAAGAAATGGGACCCAATTAGAAGGAAAGTATCGACAAAATGAAAAGACAACTTTCTGAACAAGAGAAAATACTTGACAATGATATGACCAAGCAGGGGTTGATATCCAAAATATATAAACAGCTCCTACAACTCAGCATCAAACAAACAAATAACCTGCTTTAAAAATGGGCAGAAAACCTGAATAGATATTTTTCCAAAGACAACATACTGGTGGCCAACGGGCACATGAAAATATGCTCAGTATCAGTAATCATCAGAGAAAGGCAAATCAAAACCTTAAGATAGGACTGGCATCTACAGAAAGAACACAAGTAACATGTTGGTGAGGATGTGAAAAAAGGGAGCTCCTGTGCACTGCTGGTGGGAATGTAAACTGGTGCAGTCACAATGGAAAATAGTATGGAGACTGCTTTAAAGACTAAAAGTAGAACTACCATATAACTCAGCAATTCCACTCCTGAGTATATATCCAAAGAAAATGAAAACACTAATCTGAAAAGATACATGTACCCTAATGTTCTTAGCAGCATTATTTACAATAGCCAAACTATGGAAGCAACCTAAGTGTTCATCAACAGACAGATAAAGACATGATATATATACATACTACTCAGCCATAAAAAAACAATGAAACTTTGCTCTCTGTAACAAGGTAGATGAACCAGGAGGGTATTAATCTTAATGAAATAAGACAAAGACAAATACTGTATAATTTATATGTGGAATCTAAAAAATAAAATGAATTAATACAACAACCAGACTTACAGATATAATAGAGAACAAACGAGTGGTTATCCCTGGGGTGACAGGAGGAGGAGGAGCAAGACGGGTGTTGGATGAAAAAGTACAAACTGCTTTGCATAAAATAAATACACTACAGGATATACTGTCCAGTACCGAGAACAGAGCCAGTATTTTATAAAAACTTTAATGGGTTTATAATCTATAAAAATTGTGATCCCTGTGTTGTACACTTGAAACTTATTAAACATTGTGAATCAACTACACCTTAGTGAAGAAATCAACATCTTATTGACTTTTCTGATATATTTAACAGTAAAAATTACCTGTTAATCCATCATTTAATGAAAACTGAAAAATTTTTTAAATTCCACTTACAATTGCATCAAAAAGAGTAAAATAATTAGGAATAAACCTAATCAAGGACAT
Source organism: Bison bison bison (assembly GCF_000754665.1). Classification (NCBI taxonomy): domain Eukaryota; kingdom Metazoa; phylum Chordata; class Mammalia; order Artiodactyla; family Bovidae; genus Bison; species Bison bison. The sequence continues at coordinate 4,511,484 of NW_011495064.1, forward strand.
AAAAGTCGTATACTCGAAAACTACAAAATGTTGCTGAAATTAAAGACAAATAAATGAGACGACATCCTATATGAATGGATTGGAAAACTCTGTATTGTTAAGACACCAATACTATTCAAAGTGTAGAGATTCAAAATACTCCCCATCAAAATCCCATTGGAATTCATTAAGAAATAGAAAAGTCCATTCTAAAATACACATGGAATCTCAAGGGACTCTGAACAGCCAAAACAGTCTTGACAAATAACAAAGTTGGAGGCCTTGTACTTCCTGATTTCAACTTAACAGAAAACTACAATAATCAAATCAGTGTGGCAATGGCATAAGGACAGACACATAGTGCAAAGGAATAAAGAGCCCGGAAATAAACCCTAGCGCTGATGGGCAAATAACTTTCCACAAGGAGGAAGACCATTCAGAGAGGAAACAACAGTCTTGTCAACGGTGTTTGGAAAACTGGACGTCCACGTGCAAAAGGCTGAGACTGGACCCTGACCTTACACATATCAGCTCAACTGGAACAGAGACCTAAACATAAGATGATACAACTCCTAGGAGAAAACTTAGGGGAAGGGCTTTCTTGGACTGGAATTATTTCTCGGCACAGGCAACAAAAGTATTAAACAGATAAACTGGTCTATATCAAAAAACTACACATCAAAAGAACACAACCAACAGAGTGAAACAAAGTGGGAAAAATATATTCAAATCATACATGTGATAAGGAGTTAATATCTAGAAAATGAAAAGAACTAGAATTTAAAAAAAAAAAAATCAAGCAACACTTTTTATATAAAAGGCAAAGACCTTAATAGACATTCCTCCAGAGAAGATCTACAGACAGCTAACAAACACTTGAAATGACAAAACAGTGCTCAACATCAGCAGACTTGGGAGGACAGGGAAATGGGGAACTGTTTAATTGGTAAAGAGTTTCTGTTTTCCAAGATGAGAAGAGTTCTGGTGACTGGTTGCATAACAAGGTGAATTACTTAACACTACTGAACTGTTTCCTTAAAAACGGTTTGGAGAAGGAAATGGCAGTCCACTCCAGTATTCTTGCCTGGGAAATCCCATGGACAGAAGAGCCTGGTGGGCTACAGTCCATGGAGTCACAAGAGTTGGACACCACTGAGGCAGCAGGAGGCACTTGCTAGAGCCCCAGAGCTTTTGACGGCAGAGCCAGAACTGTGGCTGAGGGCTCCCAGCTCCCAGGCCTCTTGATCCTGGCCTCTCTCACTGGATACGTGTGTAAAAAACTACAATCTAAAACATGCCTGAGGGCTTCCCTAGTGGCTCAGTGGTGGGGAATCCGAGTGCCAATGCAGAAGACTTGAGTTTGATCCCTGGTCAGGGAAGACCCCACGTGCCTCGGGAACCTAAGCCAGTGCGCCACACTTACTGACCCTGTGCTCTAGAGCCTGGGAGCCGCAACAACCGAAGCCCACGCACCCTAAAGCCTGCGCTCCACAAGAAAAACCAGTGCAACGAGAAGCCATGTACCACGGCTAGACAGCAGACTGTGTTTGCCACCAGAGAAAAGCCCAGCAGCAACGAAGACCCTGGACAGCCAAAAAGAAACAAAATTGTTAAAAAGATTAAGATGGTAAATTTTCCATCATGTACATTTTACCACAACTAGAAATTTAAAATATAGGTACTAGGTATTATTTAAATGCATCATAGACCCATATGTAAGCCAAAACCATGAAGCACTCAGATGAAAACAGGAATAAATTTTCACAAGCCTGGAATAGGCAGAGGCTTCCTTTAGATACACCAAAAAGAAAAACTGGAATTCATCAAAATTAACAACTGTGCTCCAAAAGACAGCATTAAACAAGATAAACCACAAACTGGGAGAAAACATGTGTTTTTCAAAGGCGAGTCATTTGTCTTTAAGTAACTTGTATACATAATGTATAAAATAACCTCTTACAACTCAACAATAAAAAGACTCACTTGAAAAATGGGCAAAGGATTTGAACAGACATTTTCCCAAAGACATACAAATGGCCAATAAGCACACAAAAACATGTGAATATCATTAACCATTTGGGAAATGGTGGTCAGAATCCCAGTTAGATACCACTTCATATCTAGTAGAACGACCACAATCGAAAGGATGAAAAGTACAGTGAGGTGCTCCTATGTTGGGTGCACGTATATATTTACAATTGTTATTTCTTCTTGCTGGATTGATCCCCTGATCATTACGTAATGTCCTTATCTCTCGTGTGTTAGTCACTCAGCTGTGTCCAACTCTGTGACCCCATGGACTGCAGCCCACCAGGCTCCTCTGTTTATGGAATTCTCCAGGCAAGAATACTAGAGTGGACTGCCACGCCCTTCTCCAGGGAATCTTCTCGTCCCAGGGATGGAACCCAGGTCTCCTCATTGCAGGCAAACTCCTTACCAGAGTCTGAGCCACCAGGGAAACCCCTAGCTCTTGTAACAGTCTTTATTTTAAAGTCTATTTTGTCTCATGTGGGTACTGCTACTCCAGCTTTCTTTTGATTTCCATTTGCAAGCAATATCTTTTTCTATCCCTTCAGTTTCAGTCTATATGTGTCCCTAGGTCTAAAGTGGGTCTCTTGTAGACAGCATACATATGGGTTTTTTTCTTGCACTCAACATAGGAGCACCTCAATATATAACGCAAATGCTAACAGCCATAAAAGGCGAAATCAACAGTAACACATTAACAGTGGAAGACTTGAACACCCCACTTATACCAATGGACAGATCATCCAGCTAGAACATTAATAAAAAATGCAACCCTTAAATGGCATACTAGACCAGAGAGACTGAACTGATATCTTATGGGACATTCCATCTGCAAGCAGCAGGATACACTTTCTTCTCAGGTGCACGCAGAACATTCTCCAGGACAGATCACATCCTGGGTCACAAATCAAGTCTTGGTACATTTAAAGAAACTGAAATTGTATCAGGCATCTTTTCTGACCACAACGCTATGAGATTAGGAATCAATTACAGGGAAAAAAAAAAAAACAACACACAAAGGCATGGAGGCTAAAGCAAATAAGCAATGGATCACTGAAGACGTCAAAGAGGGAATCAAGAACGTAGAGACAAGTGACAACAAAGCACTGCCATCCAAAACCCAGAGGACACAGCAAAAGCAAGTTTGAGAGTTTACAGCAATACGATGTTACTCAGAAAACACGTAAAATCTCAAATAAACAACCTAAACTTACACCTAAAGCAACCACAGAAAGAACAAACAAAACCCCAAATTAGCGGAAGGAAAGAAATCATAAAGACCAGAGCAGAAATAAATGAAATAGAGACAAAGAAAACAGTAAAGGTCAATGAGACTACGAGCTAGTTCTCTGAGAAGATGAAATTAAACCTTCAGCCAGAAAACTGATAAACCTTCAGCTGGGTTTCGAAAAGGCAGAGGAACTAGAGATCAAACTGGCAGCATCCACTGTTGGCACACACTGCTGGATCCCACACAAAAAATTCCAGAAAGACATCTACCTTTGCTTCCTGGACTTCTACTGTGTGGATCACAACAAACTGTGGAAAATTCTTAAAGAGATGGGAATACTAGACTACCTTACCTGTCTCCTGAGAAACCTGTATGCAAGTCTAGAAACAACAGTTAGAACCAGACATGGAACAACAGACTGGATCAAAATTGGGAAAGGGGTTGTCACCCTGCTTATTTAACTTACATGCAGAGTACATCATGCAAAATGCCAGGCTGGAAGAAGCAGAAGATGGAATCAAGACTGCCAGGAGAAATATCAACAATCTTAGATATGCAGATGATACCACTGTAGTGACAGAATGTGAAGAGCAACTAAAGAGCTTCTTGATGAGGGTGAAAGAGGAGAGTAAAAAAGTTGGCTTCAAACTCAACATTCAAAAAGCTAATAAGATCATGGCATCAGGTCCCATCACTTCAGGGCAAACAGAAGAGGAAAAAGTGGAAACTGTTATTTTCTTGGGCTCCAAAATCACTGGATGGTGACTGCAGCCATGAAATTAAAAGACACTTTAAAAAAGAAAAGATGCTTGTTCCTTGGAAGGAAACCTATGATAAACCATGACAGTGTATTAAAAACCAGAGACATCACTTTGCCAACAAAAGGCCGTATAGTCAAAGCTATGGTTTTTCCAGTAGACACGTACAGATGTGAGAGTTGGACCATAAAGAAGCCTGAGTGCTAAAAAATTGGTGCTTTCGAATTGTGGTGTTGGAGAAGACTATTGAGAATCCCCTGGACTGCAAGGAGATCAAAACAATCAATCCTAAAGGAAACCATCCTGAATATTCATTGAAAGGACTGAAGCTGAAGCTCTAATACTTTGGTCACCAGATATGAAGAGCTGACTCACTGGAAAAGACCCTGATGCTGGAAAAGAGAAGGCAAAAGGAGAAGGAGACAGCAAAGGATGAGTTGGTTAGATACCATCACTGACTCGATGGACGTGAATCTGAGCAAATTCCAGGAGACAGTGGACAGGGGAGCCTGGCGTGCTGCAGTCCATGGGGTCACAAAGAGACACAACCTAGCGACTGAACAATAACAGCAAGACTCACCAAGAATAAAAGGAGAGGATTCAAGTCAATAAAACTAGAAATGAAAAAGAAGTTACAATAGATACCACATAAAGACAAAGCATTTTAAGAGATAATACAAGCAACTACATGCCAATAAAAATGACAACCTAGAAGAAATGGACAAATTCTTAGGAAGTTACAACCTTTGAAGACTAAACCCAGGAAAAAATAGAAAATACAAACAGACCAATCGCAAGTACTGAAACTGATTAAAAATCTTCCAACAAACAAATAATCCAGGATCAGGTGACTTCACAGGCGAATTCTATCAAACATGTAAAGAAGAGTTAACAGCTACCCTTCTGAAACTCTTCCAAAAAAATTTCAGAGAAAGGAACATTCCCAAGCTCATTCTACCAATACAAGGCCACCGTCATACTGAAACCAAAATCAGACCAAGATATCACAAAAAAAAATTACAGGCCAATACCACTGATGAACATAGAAGCAAAAGTCCTCAACAGAGTATGATCATATTGAATCTAAAAACACATTAAAAGGATCATACACTATGATCAAGTGGAATTTATACCCGTGATGCAGTTTTCAGTATCTGGAAATCGATCCAGATATACAACATTGTTGTATAAATACAATGTTGTGAGATATACACATCAAGAAATTGAAGAATAAAAACCATGTGATCATCTCAATAGGTTCAGAAAAAGCTTTTGACATAATTCAACACCCATTTATGATAAAAATTCTCCAGAAAGGGGGCATAGAGGGAACCTACCTCAACATAATAAAGGCCGTATACAACAAACCCATAGCAAACATCATTCTCAACGGTGAAAAACTGAAAGCATCTCTTTATGATCAGGAACAAGACAAGGATGTCCACTCTCACCACTTTTATTCAACATAATTTTGGAAGTCCTAGCCATGGCAATCAGAGAAGAAAAAGAAATAAAAGGAATCCAAATTGGAAAAGAAGAAGTAAAACTCACTCTTTCCAGATAACATGATACTATACACAGAAAATCCTAAAGATGCTACCAGAAAACCACTAGAGCTCTTCAGTGAATTTGATAAACTGGCAGGATACAAAATTAATTAACAGAAATATCTTGCATTCCCATACACTAATAACAAGATCAGAAAGAGAAATCAAGGAAACAATCCTATTTACCATCACATCAAAAAGAATAAAACACCTACCTAAGGAGGCAGAAGATCTGTACTCAGAAAACTGTAAGATACTAATGAAAGAAATAAAAGATGATACACACAGATGGAGAGATATACCATGTTCTTGGACTGGAAGAATCAATATTGTAAACATGATGACACCACCCAAAGCAATCTACAGATTCCATGCAAACCCTATCAAATTAACAATGGCATTTTCCACAGAATTAGAACAAAAAATTTTACAATTTGTATGGAAACATGAAAGACCATGAATAACCAAAGTAATCTTGAGAAAGAAAAATGGAGCTGGAGGAATCAGGCCCCCTGACTTCAGACTACAAAGCTAGAGCAGTCAAAATAGTATGGTACTGGCACAAAAACAGGAATACAGATCAACGGAACAGGTACAAAGTCCAGAGATAAACCCTTATTCCTATGGCTACCTAATCCATGACAAAGGAGGCAAGAATATACAATGGAGAAAAGACAGTCTCTTCACTAAGTGGTTCTGGGCAAACGGGACAGCAAATGTAAAAGAATGAACACCACAGACAAAAATACTCAAAATGAGTTAAAGACCTAAATGCAAGGCCAGATACTAAAAACTCCTAGAGGAAAACATAGGCAGAACACTCTGACATTAATTACAGTAAGATCTTTTTCAATCCACCTCCTAGAGTAATGAAAATAAAAATAAAGAAAAGGGACCTAATTAAAAGCTTTTGTACAGCAAATGAAACCATAAACAAAAAGAAAAGATAATCCTCAAAATGGAAGAAAATATTTGCAAGTGAAGGAATCAACAAGAGATTAATCTCCAAAATGTACAAATAGCTCAATATCAAAAAAGCAAGCAACTCAGTTAAAAAAAAAAAAAAACAAAAAAACACAGATCCAAAAAAACATTTCTTTAAAGAAGACAGATGGCTAAAAAGCATATGAAAAGATGCTCAACACATCACTAATCATTAGAGAAATAAAATCAAAACTGCAATGAGGTATCACCTCATACCAGTCAAAATGACCATCCAGAAACAATAAATGCTGGAGGAGGTTATGAAGAAAAGGGAACCCTCCTACACCGTTGATGGAAAAGTAAATTGGTACAGCTACTATGGAGATTCCTTAAAAAACTGAAAACAGAGCTACCATATGACCTAGCAGGGCTTCCCTTGTAGCTCAGTTGGTAAAGAATCTGCCCGCAATAAAGGAGACCTGGGTTCGATTCCTGGGTCAGGAAGAACCCCTGGAGAAGGAAATGGCAACCCACTCCAGTTTTCTTGCCTGGAGAATCCCATGGACAGAGGGGAAGCAAGAGTCTGACACGACTTAGCAACTAAACCACCACCAGCAGCCATATGACCTAGCAATCCCACTCCTGGGCATGTATCTGGAGAAAATCATAATTCAAAAACGTACATGCACCCCAATATTCACTGCAATGCTATTTACAATAGGCGAGATGTGGAAGTATCCTAAATGTCCATCAACAGAGGAGTGGATAAAGAAGATGAGACACATATATACAATAGAGTATTACTTGGCCAAAGAAAAAGAACAGAGCTAGGCCATTTGCAGCAACGTGAATGGTCCTAGGAACTGTCATACTGAATGAAGAGAGGCAGACAAACAACACTAGAGCGGAATAACAAACAGCACTTATATGCGGAACCTTAACTGACACAGATGAACTCAGCTTTAAAAAAGAAAGTTGGGGGGAGGCGCCAAGATGGCGGAGGAGTAGGACGGGGAAAACACTTTCTCCCCCACAAATTCATCAAAAGAGCATTTAAACGTCGAGTAAATTCCACAAAACAACTTCTGAATGCCGGCAGAGGACATCAGGCTCCCAGAAAAGCAACCCAACTCTTCGAAAGGAGGTAGGAAAAAATATTAAAGACAATAAAAGAGACAAAAGAGGGAGGGACGGAGTTCCGTCCCAGAAAGGGAGTCTTAAAAAAGAAGTTTCCAAACACCAGGAAACCTTCTCACTGCCGAATCCGTGCCGAGCTTTGGAAGCACAGAGGATAACATAACAGGGAGAAAAAATAAACAAACAATTAAAACTCGCAGATTGCGAGCCCTACGGTAACTCCTCCAGCGGAGAAGCAGCGCAGACGCCTGCATCCGCCATTAGCAAGCGGGGGCTGGGCAGGGAGGCGCAGCGCGGGCTGC
>NW_011495064.1:4519865-4521275 GCF_000754665.1 Bison bison bison
ACCTTGACAAGCCACCTGTACAAACCCACACACAGCGAGGAAACACCACAATAAAGAGAACTCCACAAACTGCCAGAATACAGAAAGGACACCCCAAACTCAGCAATTTAAACAAGATGAAGAGACAGAGGAATACCCAGCAGATAAAGGAACAGGATAAATGCCCACCAAACCAAACAAAAGAGGAAGAGATAGGGAATCTACCTGATAAAGAATTCCAAATAATGATAGTGAAATTGATCCAAAATCTTGAAATTAAAATGGAATCACAGATAAATAGCCTGGAGACAAGGATTGAGAAGATGCAAGAAAGGTTTAACAAGGACCTAGAAGAAATAAAAAAGAGTCAATATATAATGAATAATGCAATAAATGAAATTAAAAACACTCTGGAGGCAACAAATAGTACAATAACAGAGGCAGAAGATAGGATTAGTGAATTAGAAGATAGAATGGTAGAAATAAATGAATCAGAGAGGATAAAAGAAAAACGAATTAAAAGAAATGAGGATAATCTCAGAGACCTCCAGGACAATATTAAACGCTACAACATTCGAATCATAGGGGTTCCAGAAGAAGAAGACAAAAAGAAAGACCATGAGAAAATACTTGAGGAGATAATAGTTGAAAACTTCCCTAAAATGGGGAAGGAAATAATCACCCAAGTCCAAGAAACCCAGAGAGTCCCAAACAGGATAAACCCAAGGAGAAACACCCCAAGAGACATATTAATCAAATTAACAAAGATCAAACACAAAGAACAAATATTAAAAGCAGCAAGGGAAAAACAACAAATAACACACAAGGGAATTCCCATAAGGATAACAGCTGATCTTTCAATAGAAACTCTTCAAGCCAGGAGGGAATGGCAAGACATACTTAAAATGATGAAAGAAAATAACCTACAGCCCAGATTACTGTACCCAGCAAGGATCTCATTTAAGTATGAAGGAGTAATCAAAAGCTTTTCAGACAAGCAAAAGCTGAGAGAATTCTGCACCACCAAACCAGCTCTCCAACAAATGCTAAAGGATATTCTCTAGACAGGAAACACAAAAATGGTGTATAAACTCGAACCCAAAACAATAAAGTAAATGGCAACGGGATCATACTTATCAGTAATTACCTTAAACGTAAATGGGTTGAATGCCCCAACCAAAAGACAAAGACTGGCTGAATGGATACAAAAACAAGACCCCTACATATGTTGTCTACAAGAGACCCACCTCAAAACAGGGGACACATACAGACTGAAAGTGAAGGGCTGGAAAAAGATTTTCCATGCAAATAGGGACCAAAAGAAAGCAGGAGTCACAATACTCGTATCAGATAAATTAGACTTTAAAACAAAGGCTGTGAAAAGAGACAAAGAAGGTCACTACATAATGATCAAAGGATCAATCCAAGAAG
>NW_011495064.1:4521727-4522208 GCF_000754665.1 Bison bison bison
TCCAAGAAGAAGATATAACAATTATAAATATATATGCACCCAACATGGGAGCACCACAGTATGTAAGACAAATGCTAACAAGTATGAAAGGAGAAATTAACAATAACACAATAATAGTGGGAGACTTTAATACCCCACTCACACCTATGGATAGATCAACTAAACAGAAAATTAATAAGGAAACACAAACTTTAAACGATACAATAGACCAGTTAGACCTAATTGATAGCTATACGACATTTCATCTCAAAACAATGACTTTCACCTTTTTCTCAAGCGCACATGGAACCTTCTCCAGGATAGATCACATCCTGGGCCATAAAGCTAGCCTTGGTAAATTCAAAAAAATAGAAATCATTCCAAGCATCTTTTCTGACCACAATGCAGTAAGATTAGATCTCAATTACAGGAGAAAAACTATTAAAAATTCCAACATATGGAGGCTGAACAACACGCTGCTGAATAACCAACAAATCACAGA
>NW_011495064.1:4522308-4548057 GCF_000754665.1 Bison bison bison
GAAAAATCAAATCAATAAAATTAGAAATGAAAATGGAGAGATCACAACAGACAACACAGAAATACAAAGGATCATAAGAGACTACTATCAACAATTATATGCCAATAAAATGGACAACTTGGAAGAAATGGACAAATTCTTAGAAAAGTACAACTTCCCAAAAGTGGACCAGGAAGAAATAGAAAATCTTAACAGACCCATCACAAGCACGGAAATAAAAAAAAAAAAAAAGAAAGTTGTAGAAAACAAATTTACAGTTACCAGGGAGTAAGGGGGGAGGGAATACACTGGGAGATTAGAATGGATATACACATACGCTATATATAAAACAGATAATAAGGACCTACTGTACAACACAGGGAACTCAATACTCTGTAATGGCACATATGGAAAAAGAAACCTACAAAAGGGAAATATATACACACACTCACAACTGAGTCATTTGATTGTACACGTGAAACCAACAGCACACTGTAAATCAACTATACTCCAATAAAATTTTCAAAAAATAAAAATGACTTAAAAATAGTTATCATATAAAAAACAAACAAAAATATGAAAAATAACAACTGTTGGTGATATGGAGAAGCTGCAATCCTCCTACATTGCTGGTGGGGATATAAATGATATAGCCACTGTGGAAAAGTTTGGGAGTTCATCATTTAAAGCTGGAGTTACCATATGACACAGAAATAAAACATGTCCACATAAAATTCATTCATGAATGTTCATATCATTAGTCATAATAGCCCCAAAGTACAAACAACCCAAATATTCATCAACTGATAAATGGTTACATGAAATGTGGTATATTTATATTATGGAATATTATTCAGCAATAAAAGGAAATGAAGTACAGATGGATGCTACATATAGATGAACCTTGAAAACATGAAGAAAGAATCCAGTCACAAAAGGTCACATGTTACATAATTCTAAGTTTATGAAATGCCCAGAAGAAGTGAATCTACAGACAGAAAATGTGTAAGCGGTTGCTAGGAACTGGGGTACCCAAGGAGAGAAGGGACTGCCCGCTAATGGAGACAGGGCTTCTCTCTGGAGCGGTGTAAATGCTCTGGAATTGGACAGTGGTGATGGGTTCATGACTCTGTGACTACTAAGAGAAAAAAAAAGCTGAATCTTTACTTTAAGAGTGAATTTTAAGGTATTTGAATTTCTCCCAGTGAAGCTCTCAAAAAAGCTGTAGCTAAGAAAAGATAGGGCTCTATAACATAATTTGAGTTTCTTAACAAACTTAACCTTTAATAAAAGTTGTGGCACTTAAACAGATATATACAAAAATTTATTGAAAAAAATCTATCATTTTCTTTTTACCAATGAATAATATATAAAATAGACCTCAGTGATGTTCTGCAGCAAGGACCAGTGCTGATAACAGAATTTTCACTTTAGATGAACTTTTAAGAAAGCAAAGAGCTACAGAATACCTTGATTGTTCTAACTCCAGTGAACTGCAGATCTATGAAGAAGCAACGGCTCTTCCATCATTCTTCAATCCTGAAAATAAAACTAGAAACTTGGATTCATATCTGGCTCTACTGTATTATGTGACTGGAATAAAATCACTGTGATTGTAAACTTTTTCAAGTATTTCATAATTTTCAGTCTTGCCTTCTAACATCAACACCTGCTGTTTCAGTTTGCTCTGAATCCTTTCCTTTTAGGATAAAGGCCCACCACTCAACCAAGGTGATTCTGACATGAATTACCAAATACAGTGCCTAAGACCCAGCCCTGGCCAAGATCATGGGGTCCTGTCCCTTTTCCCACAGGGACTGGTCCAATTCAAAGGCAGTTGTTCCAGAGAAGACAACAGTTCTTTTGTGGAATCTGATTAGTGGACCCCAGAAAAGGAGGTTATCTTTCTTCTTTTGGGATCACAGACTTTTAGGATGTGTGCTTTGGGGGGACACTGGCCTCTTCCCCATTATGGAGAGAGGGCCAGCCTAAAAATGAGGTCAGGAAACAGAAAAACACTCAGGAGAGGAGGCCAGAAGGCCTGGCAGCATAGTCCCAGATTTGGATCCAGATTTGCCTAATGAGTGGCATTAACGTTTTGAGGTTGTTACTGAATGAATCAGTGCAGGGGAAGCATTTCTTCACCAAGCAGTCAAACACAATTTATTTTAGAACTAAACAGTACAATCTGAATAAAAGAAAGTTTTACCCTAAACTTTCCAGACGGATATCTTCTCATCAGGCTGCATGTTGATTTTCACAGTCCCATCCCTGGCCTCCACAGTACTGACAAAGGATGCACAAATTTGTGTCATCTAGTAGAGAAGTCAAGTTGGAAACTAACAATCTTTCCATTCCCTGTGCTTCAGAACAATTCTTAAAACACATCTATTATGTTCTCAGCTCATAACTATTCAATTGAATTTTTATTCTAAGAATAACTTAGAACAAGGGAATCATTTATACCTACTGAAAACCAGAACTCATCCATTTTCTTGTTTCATGGAGGAAAAAACTGGTCCACCTGAACAGATGTAACAAAAAGTATGTTTCTTATTTTGGCTTCTCTGGATTAATGACCAGAGTCCTTTCTTGTATCCATCTTGGTTTCAACATAGTAGTATCAATATCCTTTTCTTCCCCTGAATCTTGATCTGGCATCCAACTGAAAATAAATACACAAGTAAATCACATTTTGGACACCATAATCAAACACAGTTTTGGTAACAGGTGTCACTACATGAGAGGAGTAAACCAGCCTCCAGCATAATCAAAAAGGCGACTGTCCCAGCTCGGGGGAGGAAAAAATAACAAAGAGGGAAAGAAGGCGTTAGAAACAAGAGTTCCATTCACGGTCACAGTAAGAATTCTTAAGTCCAACTTACATTCATCTTTTTTTCTGGAGTACACTCAATATACATTATTCTTCTAACAAAGCTGACTTTCTGATTAAGCTTTATTTGGGTTAATATTCAAGTGTTTTTAGAATCTTTAAATAGTAACTGAGAAAAGAGCCTTGAAATATATGTAACACACAGCCATTTTGAGATTACAAACCCTTAAATTACTACTCATAGGTCAACTGCATATTCTTTCACTTAAGCCTCCCAGTAAGGCCACTTCTTAAGTGAGGCCACAGGATGGAGGGTCCTAGTCAGTACAGAAGGCAGAACTGCAGTCAATACCATTCCACAGAAATCCCAGAGGAATGAATTAGTTTAGAGCTAAACCCTGTTAATGAGGACAACACAGCCAGCGTGGGACAGACCACTATCTCTTCATCTGAGCATCAGATACAGTAGCTAAGAGCCACACTTTCAAAAACCAAGTAATCTTCAAACGAGAGTCATGATCAGGATGATGAGATGCTACTATTAGGAGGGCACAGCCGATTCAAACTGACCATTTTACCTTCACTCTGAGTTACATACCCATTGTTTGAAATAATAAGCAAAATTACCAGCACAATTTAAATCATTTTATTTCAGGTTTTGACCAACCGAAGTTGCAACAGTTATTCCTCACACTGGAGGACTACCAGTGCGTCCTAGTCTTGAAGAAAGGTTGCAAGGGTCTCTTAAATCTGCTATAAGGTTCCTAATACTGCTCCTTCTAGAGTCAAAGTGTGAGTCAAGTTCTGCCTCGTACTGATATTTAGAAATGGTCAGAAGCATGTTAACTTTTTTTTACTCAAGATTTATTACAAATGTCTACAGAAGGCAGATAAAACTGTGGAAAAGCTTTATATGTTCTGATTTCTTAATGTTCTTTGGAGATCAAAGCCTGAGTTTCAGGATAGGAATTAACAGGGAGTTTATTACAAATCCAGTCATTGTGATTAATAAGGACACCTCATTGCCTCCTACACTAACTGTTCTTTATGACTTCTCAATTATATAAACATGATTTAACATTCTTTGAAAGGTCTAAAGGCTTGCATTTTACAAGGGTAACAAAACTGTGTGGGAGAAGGCAAGAAAATCCTCTTTTCCTACATTAAATGACAGGAAAATATGGCAAAGAACTGTGTCACTTGAGAAAGCATTGCCAATTTTAATCTCACTTTACACCTCCCTGGATCTGATTAGTTAGCAAAGTTTTTCTCTGGCCTCCCAGATCATAATATCCTATACGCTCTGCTTCTCCTATCAACAAAAGGAAAGGGATTTAAGTGCTGCTGACCAATCGAGAGCATGTTCAAGTTAAAGTTACTGCTGTTTTTAAAGGGATGTTCATTTTTGTGATTTCTTATTTTCTTTTCACAAACACAAGGCTCCTGGTTTCTATTCCAAAGACCTTTGTGAATCTTTGAATCAAAGATGAGATTTGTAATGTCCTTCAGGCTGTCTCTCCACAGTTCATCACTACAGATTCAAACACAGATGCCAACATTTTTTCCAATCACATCAACATGTAAGGAGCAGTACACACCCTTTAGATCCCGCATTATGGCTGTGCAATCGCCAAATGACCCAAATACAGTGACCAACATCAACTCTTTTCCATTTATACTTGCCAAGACCATGGTCTTAACTCGTTTTTAGAAATTCATGAAGTTCAGCTACTGTGGTCAGCATAATAGAACAATCAGCTGTGGGTTTCCATGAACCTCACATTAATTCACTGGGTGAGAAAAAAGTACATCTTTTTTTCCAAGTGACACCACTGCAACCTATTTATAATTACTAAGTCACTAACATATTTGACTCTACAGAGCTAATTTTGAGCATAAGCTTTTAAAAATCTTTAGCCACTTACCATTGATCTTTTACACTCAAAAAATGAGTATTTCAAAGCTTTGCAGTTTCCTTCCTTCAGACACTGCCGAGGGGATTTTCCTTCCTATGACACAAAAACAATATAAATACAAGGGAAAATTTCTCACAAAGTACAAAGTAACTGTCCAGTGTTTTTTTTTGTTTTTTTTTTTTTAAGCTAAGCAAAAGGAGAAAACAGTAATTTATATAATAAATAATTCATAAATCATTTTAACTGTTGGTACCTAAGGAGAAAAAGATAAAATAAGAAATGTGTAAAATAATTTGGGGGCACTTTAAGGATACCCTTGAATTCTTGAAAACACTGGTTTCCATGGGACACTTTTCTTTAAAATGTTTGTATAAAAATCTAGAAACTGACATCTCTAGCTCCTTCTGTGTAAGAAAGGAAGAGAGTGGAGGTGAAAGTAGTAATGGGGTTTCTTCAGTGTTTTCCGAACTTAGACCCTCAAGGAGCCCTGAAGGCAGGGAGGACAGTGTGTGTGACACAGCGGCAGAGGCGGGAGAGCACGCAGGTGAGACTTCAGCCACACTGTGGGAGCAAAGGGGAGGCGTCTGTCCTGGAAGCCAGGATCAAGTCGCTTTAAAGTCTCCAATCACATTATCTTTTTATACAAGCAAGTCTACCTGGAACACACCTTTGCATTTCCCACCCCTTACCTTCACAGTCAAGTTCTCTATTCTGAGAAGCTCACTAAGAATTGGAAAAGGAAAGTGAAATTTTAAACAAAATTATATACACTGGTGAGGGAAGATCTTCCTGGGCACAATGTGTAATTAACTTGTCTTTAAGCAGTGAAAGCTCATAAGAGCTTAAGAAAATTAGATTGAACCATTCCCTTTCTGCCAACAAGACAGGATATTGTTGAAGTTCAGAAGCAGGTACTGCTATAAGATTAGTGCTATTTCTGATCTTAACAAAATAATAAGACTTTAAAAATCACACTTGATAAAGTAACTGTGAAAAGTAGTTAAGAACTAAAATTTAGTAGTATTTTAGCAGGTAAATCCCAGACAACCACTGGTTTTTCAGACACCTACTTGCAGCAAATGGTGGCTGCGCGGCGCTGGCGTGGCCGAGAGGAGCTACCCCACGTCCAAGGTAAGAGAAACCCCAGTAAGACGGCAGACGCTGAGAGAGGGCATCAGAGGGCAGACAGACTGAAACCACAATCACAGACAACTAGCCAATCTGATCACATGGACCACAGTCTTGTCTAACTCAATGAAACTAAGCCCTGCCGTGTAGCGCCACCCAAGACACAGCTGACGGTGGCTCAGATCATGAACTCCTTATTGCCAAATTCAGATTTAAACTGAAGAAAGGCAATGCCAAAGAACGCTCAAACTACCACACAATTGCACTTATCCTCACACGCTAGTAAAGTAATGCTCAAAATTCTCCAAGCCAGGTTTCAGCAATATGTGAAGCGTGAAATTCCAGATGTTCCAGCTGGTTTTAGGAAAGGCAGAGGAACCAGAGATCAAATAGCCAATATCCGCTGGATCATCAAAAAAGCAAGAGTGTTCCAGAAAAACATCTATTTCTGCTTTATTGACTATGCCAAAGCCTTTGACTGTGTGGATCACAAGAAACTCTGGAAAATTCTGAAAGAGACGGGAATACCAGACCACCTGACCTGCCTCTTGAGAAATCTGTATGCAGGTCAGGAAGCAACAGTTTGAACTAGACATGGAACAGACTGGTTCCAAATCGGGAAAGGAGTACGTCAAGGCTGTTTATTGTCACCCTGCTTATTTAACTTATATGCAGAGTACATCATGAGAAACGCTGGACTGGAAGAAGCAGAAGCTAGAATCAAGATTGCTGGGAGAAATATCAATAACCTCAGATATGCAGATGACACCACTCTTATGGCAGAAAGTGAAGAAGAACTAAAGAGCCTCTTGATGAAAGTGAGAGGACAGTGAAAAAGTTGGCCATAGCTCAACATTCAGAAAACAAAGATTATGGCATCCAGTCCCATCACTTTATGGCAAATAGATGGGGAAATAGTGGCTGACTTTATTTTTGGGGGGTCCAAAATCACTGCAGATGGTGACTGCAGCCATGAAATTAAAAGACGCTTACTCCTTGGAAGAAAAGTTATGGCCAACCTAGACAGCATATTAAAAACCAGAGACATTACTTTGCCAACAAAGGTCCGTCTAGTCAAGCCTATGGCTTTTCCTGTGGTTATGTATGGATGTGAGAATTGGACTATAAAGAAAGCTGAGCGCCAGAGAATTGATGCTTTTGAACTGTGGTGTTGGAGAAGACTCTTGAGAGTCCCTAGGACTGCAAGGAGATCCAACCAGTCCATCCTAAAGGAGATCAGTCCTGAGTGTTCATTGGAAGGACTGATGTTGAAGCTGAAACTCCAATACTTCAGCCATCTGGTGCAAAGAGCTGAAGCATTTGAAAAGACCCTGATGCTGGGAAAGACTGAAGGCAGTGGGAGAAGGGGACGACAGAGGATGAGATGGTTGGATGGCATCACCGACTCAATGGACATGAGTTTGGGTAAACTCTGGGAGTTGGTGATGGACAGGGAGACCTGGCGTGCTGTGGTCCATGGGGTTGCAAAGAGTCGGACACAACTGAGCAACTGAACTGAACTTTTCCTTTTCAGCATTATTTTTTCTTTTGGATAGTTTTGGTCACTGCCTCCTATAAAATGTTATAGTAACAACTTAACAGAAGCAGAAGAGATTAAGAAAGGGTGGAAAGAACATGTGGAAGAACTATACAGAAAAGGTCTTTATGACCCAGATAACCACAGTGGTGTGGTCACTCACTCAGAGCCAGACATCTTGGAGTATCTTGGAGTCCAGTGGGTCTTAAGAAGCATTTCTATGAACAAAGTTAATGGAGATAACAGAATGTTTACCTACTGAAATAGTACTAAATTTTAGCTCTTACCTAGCTCACATCATAAGCTCCTTACTGGAAGATTCAGGCTTAAACTGAAGAAAGTAGGGAAAAACACTAGACCATTCAGGTATTACCTAAATCAAATCCCTTATGATTATACAGTGGAGGTGACAAATACTTCAGGGGATTAGATCTGCCTACTAGATTCTTAAATGAATGATGCAAAGAAAGAGAGGAAAATAACAGAATGGGAAAAACTAGGGATCTCATCAATAAAATTGGAGATATCAAGAGCACATTTCATGCAAGGATGGGCACAATAAAGGACAGAAATGCTAAAGACCTAACAGAAGCAGAAGAGATTAAGAGGAGGTAGCAAGAATACACAGCAGAACTGCACCAACAAGGTGTTAATGACCCAGAAAACCATGATGGTGTAGTCACTCACTTAAGAGCCAGATATCCTGGAGTGTGAAGTCAAGTCGGCCTACAAACAAAGCTAGAGGAGGGAAGCAGTTCCAAGATGGCAGAGGAATAGGAGGGGGAGACCACTTTCTCCCCTACAAATACATCAAAATATCATCTGCGTGTGGAGCAACTTCCACTAAACAACTTCTGAGTGTTGGCAGAGGACCCCAGATACCAATTTCTCTAAAATTATGTAGCACAAAGGATAAAGACGAAAAGGGAGAGCAAGGATTTTCGGACGGAGACTAGTCCTGGGGAGGGAGTCGAGAAGTTTCCACACAACAGGAAACCCTCTCATAGGTGGGATCAGTGGGGAGCTTGGGAATCTCAGAGGCAGCATAAAAAATCACCACAGAAATCCTGCTGAAAGGCAATTACCAGCCAAGAAGCAGCTCCCAGGCTTGCAACTGCCCACAGTGAGTGGGGCTGGGTGCAGAGGTGCGTGCTGCAGTCGGTCCTTAGGGAAAAGGCCAGGGTTGAATGCCACGAGGACTCAATGAGGGGACCAATGTGACACAGCACAGACAGAATGGGGAAAACCCAAACCATGGGAAGGCCAGAGAAACAAAGAAAAGCAAGGGACCTTTCCCTAGGGAAGGCTCTAATGCCGCACCATGACCCCTGGTGCACTCACAGAGCAAAGGGTCGCACCCCTGCAAATATCAAAGGGGAGCTGCTGTTTGTGGCTCTCCCTGGAGGCCGAGAGACAGGTGTAGGACAGCCAGAGGCGAAAGGCAAGGGACCACTGCAATCTCAGCCCCAGGGACCATGTTTCCCAGCAAGCACTAAGCAGGCTGCCAACCGCTAACCACGTCTTCCTGGGATCCTGGATGGTTCCCATCTGCCGGCAGTGTCACAGCCTGAGACCAGTTCCCCTGAGGAAATGCACAGCCCACTGGGACTGTGCCCTCACAGTGCACCCGGGAGCCTGAGCAGCTTGGACTTGGGAGGCACATGCTGCCTTGCGCTGTGGCAGCCCCCGTGTGGTCCATCCACTGCAAGTGCTCCCCACACATGAGTGTTTTGTTAGCAATGCCCCTCCCCCTCCAAAGCACAGCTGAGCAAGTGCACCCAAATTAGTGGGCATTTTCACCCTCTCATGTCAGGGCAGAAATTAGACACTGAAGAGAGACCTGCAAACAGAGGAGGCCAACCTAAGCAATGAAAAGGAGGGGGGACCGCTCCAGAACCGGCAGGTGCAACAGATTAAAACCCTGCAGTTAAGCTGCGACGGTACATTTGAGGGGCAACCGCAGACTTTGAGAACAAGCACGAGCTGGAACAAGGGAAAATCTGACACTGAACTGACCCCACACTACCCACAACAGCTCCAGAGACATTTCTGATATGTTTTTCTTGTTATTATTTTTAAAGTTTTTGTTAGTTTTTAAATTCCTTTTAATTTGTTATTATCTTTTTTTCCCTCTTTTTTCCCCTTCCTTTGCTTTTTCCCCTCATATTGTCCTAATATGCTTCTTTAGTACTCCTTTAACTTTTTAATAGCCTACTTATATCTTTCTTTAAAAAAACTTACTTTTTAAATAAATTCCACATTGTTTATTTTTATGTTTGACTCTGGCTTTTTGTATATTGTACTTTTGAGAGTCTAATTTTTACTTTAGTTTTTTAACTTTTGCTTTTTGGGCTCTTGTTATTAATTTTGTATCTTTAAGAGTCTGATTTTCAGTATCCATTTTCACTTAGGGATTTCATTACTGGCTTGATTGGTCCCTTCCCTTTTGACTCTCCCTTTTCTCCTGATCACCTCTATCTGCTTTCTCCCTCTTCTCTTTTCTGTATAACTCTGTGAATCTCTTTGTTTCCGGCTGTGGTGAGTTGTTTCACCATTAACCTAGTGGTTTTATCTTCTGTGCTGTGTGGTTGGAATCTTGATGCTACTGTAAAAGGTGGGGACCGAAACCCAGAGGCAGGAGGCTCAACTCCAGAACTTTGGACCATAACAAAACTCCTGACCCCGGGGAACATTAATAGATAAAGGCCTATCCCAAAACCTCCATACTACACTGAGATCAAGCTCCACCCAAGAGCCAGCAACCTCCAGTGCAAGACACCCCACACTAATCCTCCAGCAAAGCAGGAACACGACACTGAACATTAAAAAAATGAGAAGGCTGCCCAAAGGTATACCAAACCCATAAACTCACTACTGGACACTGTACTGTCCTCCAGAGAGACAACATCCAGCTCCATTCACCAGGAAACAGACACAAGTTCCCCAACCAGGAGACCTTCACAAGCCACTGGGCCAACCCAACCCACAGGCAGCAGACTCCACAATTGAGAGGAACTATGCCCCTCCGGCATGCAGAAAGCAGACCGTAAACACAGCACACTAAATAAAATGAAAAGGCAAAGAAATACCCAGCAGGTCAAAGAATATGAAAAAAACCACCAAACCAAACCAAAGATGAAGAAATAGGAAGTCTACCTGAAAAAGAATTCAGAATGATGATAGTAAAGATGATATAAAATCTTGAAAACAAAATGGAGATACAGATAAACAGACTAGAGACACAGATTGAGAAGACGTAAGAAATGTTTAACAAGCACCTAGAAGGAATAAAGAACAGCCAATCAGTAATGAACAATGTAATAACTGAGATGAAAAATACTCTGGAGGGAACCAACAGTAAAGTAATTGAGGCAGAAGAAAGGATAAGTGAGCTGGCGGATAGAATGGTATAAATGAATGAAACAGCGCAAAAAAGAACAAAGACTAGAAAGAAATGAGGACAGCCACAGAGACCTCTGGGACAATGTTAAGTGCCCCAACATTCAAATCATAGGCATTCCAGAAGACAATAAAAGGAAAGGATATGATAAAGTACTGGAGATAACAGTCGAAAACTTACCTAAAATGGGGAAGGAAATAGCCACCCAAGTCCAAGAACAGAGTCTCATACAGGATAAACCCAAGGAGAAACACACCAAGACACATAGTAATCAAACTAACAAAAATTAAACACAAATAATAAATGTTAAAAGCAGCAAGGGAAAAGCAACAAATAACACACAAGGGGATCCTCATAAGGATAGCAATCGATCTTTCAACAGGAACTCTGCAGGCCAGAAACAAATGGCAGGATATATTTAAGTGATGAAAGGAAAAAGCAACCAAGATTACTCGACCCAACAAAGATCTCAGTCAGATTTAAAGAAGAAATCAAAAGCTTTACAGACAAGCAAAAGCTAACAGAATTCAGCACCACCAAATCAGCACTTCAACAAATGCTAAAAGATTTTCTCTTGACAGGAAACATGGAAAAGGTTTATAAAACAATAAAGTAAATGGTAATGGGATCATGCTTATCAATAATTACCGTAAACATACATAGGTTAAATGCTCCAACCAAAGACAAAGACTGGCCAAATGGATACAAAAACAAGACCCCTATATAATGCTGCCTACAAGAGACCCACCTCAAACCAAGGGACACATACAGACTGAAAGTGAGGGGATGGAAAAGATATCTCATGCAAATGGAGACCAAAAGAAAGCTGGAGTAGCAATTCTCATATCAGATAAAATACTTCAAAATAAAAACTGTTATAAGAGATGCGGGGAGCGAGCTCCGCCCATGGCAAAGGTCATGAGGAAGGAGGCTTGGCATACGCAAAGGCAGGATCAAGCCTCAGGAGTCTCCCTGGAAATTCTCGAGCATCTACCCCCAAAACCAGAGTCTGCCTACTTTCTGCTTTGTGCTCTCACCTACACCTCTGACTTTACGGGGGGCTATCCCCCCCTACCTCTCTCTGAAAAAAGAGTTAGCTTACAGCTCCAGTTAATAATTCCTGGGTGTGACAGTGTTTCAACCTACAAACTCCTTTGGAAATCCTCTAGCCTGCCAGAATAGGTTTTTCCAGCCACATGTGATTGTTCAGAGCCTCCCAACTGTGAGAGGCAGGAGATGTTCTAAACTGTCTAAACACAGATTCCTTTGAGTACTTAAAATATTGATTAGAAATTGTATTGGTGAAGGGATTTTCACTTGTTGGGCCAATGTTTGCTGCTAAGTCTCCATACTCCTTACCTACTGTGTCCTTGGCAGTGTATTGATTGATATAATGGGTGTATAGAAATGTAAGTAGTAGCCTCAATGTTTGTAACCTTGGACCCTTGAGTTAATTCTTTTCTTGATTGAGCCCACCTCACCTTTGCCCTATAGGAATGCAGCTTTGTCCAATGCTTGTTTAGAGGCTGGTGCCTGACTTTGGAATAATCACCTTTAGAGAAAGATAAGTTTCTTAAAATGTTAACAGACCTCCTGGCCAGAAGATGATGTAATTCACCTGAACTTTTGCATATGATAAGTTTGAAAGCCTGGCTTCGATTAGGACCAGGAGCTGCTGTCCTTGCATGACTCCACCCCTTCCCCCATTATCCTCTATGCACAATTTAAGGCAATTATAAATATATATGCACCCAACATAGGAACATCTCAATACATAAGGCAAATTCTAACAACTATTAAAGGGGAAACTGACAGTAACACAAAAATATTGGGGGGCTTTAATATCCCACTCACACCAACGGACAGATCATCCAGACAGAAAATTAACAAGCTTAAATGATACATTGGACCACACAGACCTAATTGATCTGCAGGACATTTCACCCCAAAACAATGGATTCCACTTTTTTCTCAAATGTGCATGGAACATTCTCCAGGACAGATCACATCTTGGGCCACAAATCAAGCCTTGATTTGTATTAAAAAACTGCAATCATTTCAAGAACTTTTTCTGATCATAATACTGTAAGATTAGATATCAACTACAGGAAAAAAAAACTGTAAGAAAACACAAACATATGGAGGCTAAACAACACGCTTCTGAGTTACCAACAGATCACTGAAGAAATGAAAAAGGAAGTCAAAATATGCATAGGAACAAATGACAATGAAAACACAACAACCCAGGACTATGGACTCTACAGTAAAGCAGTGCTAAGAGGGAGGTTCACAGCAATACAAGCCTGCCTCAAGAAACAAGAGAAAAATCAAACAAACCACCTAACCTTATACCTAAAGCAACTAGAAAAAGAACAATAAAAACCCAAAGTCAGCAGAAGGGAAGAAATCATAAAAATCAGCAGAAATAAATGAAAAAGATATTGAGAAGATAAACCAAACAGACAAACTGTTAGCCAAACACATCAAGATACAAAAGAGGGAGATGACTCAAACCAATAAAATTAGAAATGAAAATGGAGAAATTACAACAGACAACACACAGATACAAACAAACATAAACTACTATGAGCAACTGTATGCCAATAAAACGGACAACTTGGAAGAAATGAACAAATTCTTGGAAAAGTATAACCTTCCAAAACTCAACCAGGAAGAAACAGAAATTCACAAGCATGGAAAACAGAACTATAATCAAAAATCTTCCAACAAACCAAAAGCCCAGGATCAGATGGCTTTACGGGTGAATTCTGCCAAAAATTTCAAGAAGAGCTAATACCTATCCTACTCAAACTCTTCCAGAAAATTGCAGAGGAAGGAAAACTTCCAAACTCATCCTACAAGGGCACATGAATCACTCTGATAGCAGAATCAGATGAAGACGCCACATGCACAAAAAGTAAACTACAGGCCAATATCACTGATGAACACAGATGCAAAAATCCTCAACAAATTCTAGCAAACAGAATCCAATGACATATTAAAAAGATAATACATCATGATCAAGTGGGCTTTAGTCCAAGGATGTAAGAACTCTTCAATATTCACAAATCAATTGATGTGATACACCATATCAACAAATTGAAAGATAAAAACCATATGATTATTTCCACAGATGCAGAGAAAGCCTTTTACAAAATTCAAAACTCATTTATGATAAAAAATTCTCCAGAAAGTAGGCATAGAAGGGACATACCTCAAGACAATAAAAGCCACATATGACAAACCCACAGCAAACATTATCTTCAATGGCTAAAACTTGAAAACATTTCCTTGAAAATCAGGAACAAGACAAGGGTGCCCACTCTCACTACTGCTACTCAACACAGCTTTGGAAATCCTAGCCACAGCAATCAGAGAAGAAAAAGAAGTAAAAGGAATCCAGGATGGAAAAGTAGAAGTAAATGTCTCACACAGATGACGTGATTCTCTACACAGAAAACCCCAAAGATGCCAGCAGGAAATAACTAGAGCTAATCAATGAATGTAGTAAATTCAAAAGATATAAAATGAATACACAGAAATCCCTTGCATTCCTATATACCAACAATGAAAACAGAAAGAAAAATTAAGGAAACAATCCCATTCACCATTGCAATGAAAAGAATAAAATATTTAGACATACAGACACTGTAAAACACTGATGAAAAAAATCAAAGATAACACAAATAGACGGAGAAATACCACGTTCTTGGATTGGAAGAATTGATATAGTGAAAATGAATATACTACCCAAAGCAATCTATAGAGTCAATGCAATCCCTATCAAACTACCAATGGTATTTTTCACAAAATTAAAACCAATAATTTCACAATTTGTATGAGCTACAAAAGATCCGAAATAGCCAAAGCAATCTTGAGAAAGAAGAATGGAACCAGAATCAACTTTCCCAACTTCAGACTATACTACAAAGCTACAGTCATCAAGACAGTACTGGCACAAAGACAGAAATACAGATCAACGGAACAAAATAGAAAGTTCAGAGATATATCCATACCTATGGACACCCTATCTTTGACAAAGGAAGCAAAAATATACAATGGAGAAAAGACAGTCTCTTCAACCAGTGGTGCTGGGAAGACTGGTCAGCTGTGCTTAGAAGAATGACACTAGGACGGGTGCTACCACCACACACAAAAATAAACCCAAGATGCACTGAAGGCCTAGATGCAAGACTGGAAACTATACAACTCGCAGACAAAAACAGAACACTCTCTGACTCACCTCCCAGAGTAATGGAAATAAAAAAATGAACAAACAAATGGGACCTAATTAAACGTAAAACCTTTTGCACAATGAAGGAGACTATGAACAAGGTGAAAAGACAGCCCTCAGAATGGGAGAAAGCAACAGCAAATGAAACAACTGACACAGGACTAGTCTCCAAAATATATTTAGCAGCTCAATACGAGAAAAATGAACAACCCAATCAGAAAGTGGGCAGAAGACCTAAACAGACGTTTCTCCAAGAAGACATACAGATGGCCAGTAAACACACGAAAAGATGCTTGACATTTCTCATCATTAGAGAACTGCAAATCAAAAACACAATGAGGTATTATCTCACACTGGTCGGAATGGCTATCATCAAAAAGTCTACAAACAATAAATGCTGTAGAGGATATGGAGAAAAGGGAACCCTCTTACACTGTTGGTGGAGAACAGTGTGGCGATGCCTCAAAAGCCAAGAACAGAATTGCCATGCAACCCAGCAATCTCACTGCTGGGCATAAACCCCAAGGAAACCAGAACTGAAGGAGACACAAGTACCCCAGTGTTCACTGCAGCACTATTTACAATAGCTAAGACATGGAAGCAACCTAGATGTCCATTGGCAGATGAACAGATAGGAAGTTGTAGTACATATACACAATGGAATATTACTCAGTTATAAAAACTAATGCATTTGAGTCAGTTCTAATGAGGTGGATGAAGCTGGAGTCGATCATACAGAGTGAAGTATATCAGAAAGAGACAAATACTGTATATTAACACATATATATGGCATTTAGAAAGATGGTACCAACAATCCTACCTGCAGGGCAACAAAGGAGAAAGATGTAAAGAACAGACTTTTGGACTCAGTGGGAGAAGGCGAGAATGGGATGACTTGAGAGAATAGCATTGAAACATACATATCACCGTATGTAAAAGAGAGGACTAGTGCAAGTTTGATGCACGAAGCAGAGCACCCAAAGCTGGCGCTCTGGGACACCTAGAGGGACAGGGTGGGGAGGGAGGTGGGAAGGGGATTCAGGATGGGGCGGACATATGTATGTCTATGGCCAATTCATGTTGATGTATGGCAAAAACCATCACAATACTGTAATTATCCTCCAATTAAAATAAATTAATTTTAAAAAATAAAAACATAAGAAGCAAAGAACAAACAAACAAAAGCTAGAGGAGGTGATGGAATTCCAGCTGAGCTATTTAAAATCTTAAAAGATGATGCTATTAAAGTGCTGCACTCAATATGTCAGCAAACTTGGAAAACTCAGCAATGGGCAAAGGATGGGGAAAGATCAGTTTTCATTCCAATCCCAAAGAAAGGCAATGACAAAAAATGTTCAAACTACCAAGCAACTGCACTCAATTCACTAGCTAGTAAGGCTATGCTCAAAATCCTTCAAGCTAGGCTTCAGCACTACATGAACCGAGAACTTCAAGATATACAAGCTGGGTTTAGAAAAGGAACCAGAGATCAAATTGCCAACATTCATTGGATCATAAAACAAGGGGATTCCAGAAAATCATCTACTTCTGCTTCATTGACTATGATAAACCTTTGACTGTGTGGATCACAACAAACTGTGGAAAATTATTAAAGCGATGGGAATACCAAATCCCCTTACCTGTCTTCTGCTGTCTCCTAAGAAACCTGTATGCAGGTCAGGAAGCAACAGCTAGAACCAGCCAAAGGGAGAAAAAGATGGCGGAGGCGGAGGTGGACGTGGAGTGCATCTCTCTCCATGGACACATCAGGAACACACCTTCAGACACAGAAGCGTGTGCAGAGCACCAGCTGAGAGTGGGCAGAAGTGCCCGCCAGTGGGAAAGATACACAGAACCACACAAAACTCGGCGGGACGAAGGAAGGAAGGGGAACAGGAGAGTTAGGAGAGTTAGCAGGACTGGACCTGCCCTCGGTGGGTGGGGGAACGGAAGCAAGGGTCTGATCCCCACACGGGACAACTCTTTGGGTCAGAGGAGAAACATTTGATGCTGAGAGTGAAGCAGCTGATCTGTGACAGTCTAAATGGAATGAGAATCGCACAGATAATCCTTGCTGCAGCTATACACACCCCAGACAGGTCTCCTAGAAGGCTCAGTGGCTGGGAGCTGGAGCGCAGGGATTGTAGAGCAATTCCAGGGCGAGGATTTCTGTTGACTGTGGGGAGACAGCCCGAGGGGAGGTGAGGAGATTGTGGTGGGAAAAGCCTGTGGAGGAAAACCAGACACTGAGGGAACGCAATAAGCTCAGTCATGTGTAGGGGATGGAGCCATCACCATAGCATCTCTCTCGCCACATGCCAACACCAGTAGCTGAACAAGAGAGACACTGGCCCTTCAAGCTCTTGACTCAGGAAACAAGGGAGGGAAGTCCCTTTATGTGCCAGGGGAATCCCTTTATGTGCCTGACTTGAGGAGCTACAGAAAAGGACCCAAGCCAGGGAGCCCTCTAAGATGACCCACATGCAGAGGTGGAGATAAAACCCAACTGAAACCAGGGCACCATGGCTAAGGAAGAGGACCCAAAACCTTCCCACTAGCTGTACAAACTGTGGATTAAATCCATACAATCAACTATGCAGACTCTGTATCTATAGAATATATAAAAGGACTTTGAGAACTCTCACAAAAGAAAATGCATGTGCGTTCTGACAGCTGTGGCCATTAGAGGCAAGAACACACAGGAGTAGGACCAGATTAGAGTCTGAGCTGCCCCCACAGCAGACCCAGACACCGGCCCAGTGCTGGAGTGCATTCTAGGGAGGCAAGGAGGACTGTGACTCCCAACAAGGGAAAGGATGCTGATGGCAGAGACTCAAGAAAGACATTTATTATTCTTATATTTTGACTGTTCTGTGGTTACTTCTGGATTTTTTTTTTCTTTTTCATCTGCTGTTGTATCTTTTGACTTTATTAGCACTATTAAATCTATTTAGCTTTATAAACTTTTTTAAATCACACTTTTTATTTCTGTTACATACTTCTGCCTCTACATTGGCCTTTCATGGTTCTGTGGGGTTTTCTTTTCTCTTCTTTTATTTCCTATCCTTTTCCTTTCTTTACTTTCAGCTTTTAAATTTTAAAATACTACTATTTTTTCCTACACGTATTCCTTTGTTTGCTTTTCCTACTGTTCTTTTCCCACTGCAGTTAATCTTTAATATGTCTTCTTCGTCTACCTCTATCTAATCCTGCATTTCTATTCTCTTTCTTTTTCTCACCGTATGTGTTTGTTTTGTTTTTGTTGCTTTATTCCCCAGTTGGCACCTTGCTTTAGTTTTGTTTTCCGGTTTGTGCTTTAGGTTAGTTTTGTTCTTAACTGATGGATATTATTTTTGGTTTTCTCTGTTCACGGGTCAATCCATTGTACTTTATTTTTTTTTGGACCGTTTGGCTTTGCTTATGGGTGTATATTTATGTACGTATATTCCATTACTTTAGTTATCAACTGCCTGATTATGTAACTGACATTTGTCTGTGGTGTGTCTTTTGTTTCTCGTTTTTGTGTTATTTGTTTTAATCTCATTTAACGTCATAACAAACTACCTGTGGAATCTCCATTCCCATCAAGTGATCAAGCCCTGAGCCTTTGGAGTGGGAGCGCTGACTCCAAGACCCTAGACTACCAGAGAACTTGTGACCCTAGGGAGTATCAAATAATGAACCTCCACAAAGCTACCACGTGTATACAAGACCCAGCATCACCCAACTGCCAACAGAACCCTGGGCAGGACACCTCATCCAAACAACAAACAAGACAAAAACACAAACCCAATCATCAGCAGACAGAACTATCATCTCACTCAGCCCTGCCAGGGGGTAGGGGGGACAACTCATTCCCTCTACCAGAACACAAGCACATGCCACACCCTGCACAAAACTTATACAAACCACCAGACCGACCTCAGGAGGGCAGAAACCGAGAGGAAGAAAGAACTCAACCTCCAAGTCTCAGAAACAGACACCTCAGACACAATAAGTTAAAAAAAAAAAGAAAGAAAGAAAATAAGAAAGAGAAATACTGTGTAAATGAAAAAACAACCTAGAAACACACAAGTCCAAATAAATGAACAGGAAGTAGGCAAACTACCTGAAAAAGAATTCAGGATAATGACAGTAAAGATGATCCAAACCTCAAAAGTAAAATACAGAAAATGCAAGAATCAATTAACAAAGACCTAGAAGAAATAAAGAATCAACATACAGAAACAAACAACACAATTAACTGAAATTAAAAATACTCCAGAAGGAATCAATAGCAGAATACCTGAGCCGGAAGGACAGCCAAGTGACCTGGAAGATAGAAGGGTGGAAATAACTGCCAAAGGGCAGAATAAAGTAAAAGGAATGAAAATAATTGAGGATAGTCTCAGAGACCGCTGGGACAATATTAAACACACCAACATTCGAATTACAGGGATTCCAGAAGAAGAAAAGAAAAAGGAAGGGTATGAGAAAATTTTTTAAGAGAGTCTAGTTGAAAATTTCCCCAACATGGAAGACAAAATAATCAATCAAGTCCAAGAAATGCAAGAGTTCCATTCAGGATAAAAGGAGAAACACGCCAAGACAGATTCTAATCAAACTAACAAAGATTAAACACAAAGAAAGAATGTTTAAAGCAGCAAGGGAAAAGCAACAAGTAACATACAAAGGAAATCCCACACCTTTAACAGCTGATCTTTCAGCAGAAAATCTGCAGTCCAAAAGTGATATATTTAAAGTACTGAAAGGGAAAAATCTACAACCAAGATTACTCTACCCAACAAGGATCTCATTCAAAATTGATAGCAAAATCAAAAACCTTACAGACAAGGAAAAGTTAAGATAATTTAGTACCACCAAACCAACATTACAACAAATGTTAAAAGGACTTATATAGACAGGAAGTACAAGAGAAGAAAAAGATCTACAAAAACAAACCCCAAACAATTAAGAAAATGGCAGTTAGAATGTATATATCAATAATTACTTGGAACATAAATGGATTAAATGCTCCTAGCAAAAGACACAGACTGGCTGAATGGATACATTCAAGACCATATATATGCTGCCTACAAGAAACCCACTTCAGACCCAAACACACATACAACTGAAAGGAAGAGGATCGAAAAATATACTCCATGCAAATGGAAATCAAAAGAAAGCTAGGGAAGCAATCCTCGTATCAGACAAAACAGACCTAAAAGTAAAGAATATTACAAGAGATAAGAAAGGACACTACATAATGATCAAGGTATCAATCCAAAAGGAAGACATAAAAATTGTAAATATCTATGCACCCAATATAGGAGCACCTCAATACATAAGACAAACACAAATAGACATAAAAGGAGAAACTGACAGTAACACATAACAGTAGGAGACTTTAACACCCCACTTACACCAATGGACAGATCATTAAACCGGAAAATTAATAAGGAAACACAAGCCTTAAATGACATATTAGACCAGGTCGATCTCATTGTTCAGGACATTCCATTCAAATGCAGAGGAATACACTTTCTTCTCAAGTGCACACGGAGCATTCTCCAGGATAGACCACATCTTGGGTCACAAGTCAAGCCTCAGTAAATTTAAGACTAGATATCAATTACAAGAAAATAACTAAAAACACAAACACATGGAGAGTAAACAATACATTTCTAAATAATGAACAGGTTACTGAAGAAATCAAAAGGCAAATAAAAAAACTCCTAGAAACAAATGACAATAAAAACATGGTAACTCAAAACCTATGGGATGCAGCAAAAGCAGTTCTAAGAGGGAAGTTTATACAATACACCCCTACCTCGAGAAACAAGAAAAACATTGAACAGACAACTTAACTTTACACCTAAAACTGGAAACAGAAAAAGAACAACAAAAACCAAAATTAGCAGAAGGAAAGAAATCATAAAGATCAGAGCAGAAATAAATGAAGAAGAAATTTAAGAAAAAATAGTAAAGATGAATAAAACTAAAAGCTGGTTCTTCGAGAAGATAAACAAAATTGATAAACCTTCAGCTGGACTCATCAAGAAAAAAAGAGGAATCAAATCAACAAAATGAGAAAAGAAGAAGGAGAGGTTACAACAGACAACGCAGAAATACAAAGGATTATAAAACACTATTATGAGTAACTATATGGCAATAAAATGGACAACCTGGACGAAATGGACAGGTTTTTAGAAAAGTTTAATCTTACAAGATTGAACCAGGAAGAAATACAAATTATGAACCACCCAATTACAAGCACTGAAATCAAAATTGTGATCAAAAACCTCTCAAAAATCAAAAGCCCATAGCCAGATGCTTTCACAGGTGAATTCTATCAAACATTTATACAAGAGCTAATGCCTATCCTTCTAAAACTCTTTCAAAAAACTGCAAAGGAAGGAACATATCCAAAAATATTCTACGAGGCCACCATCACCCTGATACTAAAACCAGGCAAAGACAACATAAAAAAAAGAAAATTATAGGCCAATATAACTGATGAACATAGATGCAACACTCCTCAACAAATCTCTAGGAAACAGAATTCAATAACACATTAAAAAGCTCATACACCATGATCAAGTCGGGTTTATTCCAGGGATGCAAGGATTCTTCAATATATGCAAATCAATGTGATACACCATATTAACAAACTGAAAAATAAAAACCATATGATAATCTCAATAGATGCAGAAAAGGCCTTTGATAAAATTCAGCACCCATTTATGATAAAAACTCTTCACAAAATGGGCAGAGAAGAACCTACCTCAACTTAGTAAAGGCCATATATGATAAGCCCATGCTAAGTTGCTTCAGTCGTGTCCGACTCTGTGCAACCCCATAGATGGCAGCCCGCCAGGCTCCACTGTCCCTGGGATTCTCCAGGCAAGAGCACTGGAGTGGCTTAAGCCCATAGCAAACATTATTCTCAATGGTGAAACACAGAAAGCATTCCAAGATCAGTAACAAAACAAGGGGTTCCACTCTTACCACTACTATTCAACATAGTTTTAGAAGTCCTATCAATGACAATCAGAGAAAAAAAAAAGAAATAAAGGGAATTCAGATCGGAAGAGAAGAAATAAAACTCACTGTTTGCAGATGACATGATACTACTATATGCAGAAAACCCTGAAGATACTATCAGAAAATTACTAGAGCTAATCAGTGAATTTAGTAAAGTCACAGGATACAAAATCAATACACAGAAATCACTTGCTTTCCCCTATACTAACAACAACAAAAAAAATCAGAAAGAGAAATTAAGGACTCAATATCATTCACCACTACAACAAAAAGAATAAAATATCTAGGAATAAACCTACCTAAGGAGATAAATGGAGAAGGAAATGGCAACCCACTCCAGTGTTCTTGCCTGGAGAATCCCAGGGACAGAGGAGCCTGGTGGGCTGCCGTCTATGGGGTCGCACAGAGTCAGACACGACTGAAGCGACTTAGCAGCAGCAGCAGCAGCAGGAGACAAAAGAACTGCGTACGGAAAATTATAAGACACCGATGAAAGAAACGAGATGACATAAACAGATGGAGAGGCAGTCCATGTTCCTGGGTTGGAAGAGTCAATATTGTGAAAATGACTACACTACCAAATGCAATCTACAGATTCAACACAATCCCTATCAAAACACCAATGGTATTTTTCACAGAACTAGAACAAAAAATATCACGATTCATATGGAAACACAAAAGACCCCAAATAGCCAAGGCAGTCTTAAGAAAAATGAAAGGACCTGGAGGAATCAACCTTCCGCACTTCAGAATATACTACAAAGCTAAGACAGTATGGTACTGGCACAAAAACAGAAATACAGACCAATGAAACAAGACAGAGAGACCAGAGATTAAACCCATGCACCTATGGGTACCTTATTTTTGACAAAGGAGGCAAGAATATACAATGGGGCAAAGACAGCCTCTTCAATAAATGGTGCTGGGAAAACTGGACAGCTACATGTAAAAGAATGAAATTAGAACACTTCCTAACACCAAACACAAAGATAAACTCAAAATGGATTAAAGACCCAAATGTAAGATCAGAATCTATACAACTCTTAGAGGAAAACATAGGCAGAACACTCGATGACATAAACCAAAACAAGATCCTCTGACCCACCTCCTAGAGTAATGGAAATAAAAACCAAAACAAGTGGGATCTAATGAATCTTAAAAGCTTTTTCACAGCAAAGGAAACTATAAACAGGTGAAAAGACAACCCTTAGAAAGGGAGAAAGCAATAGCAAATCAAACAACTGACAAAGGATTAATTTCCAAAATATACAAGCAGCTCATACAACTCAATGCCAGAAAAACAAACAACCCAATCAAAAAGTGGGGAAAAGACCTAAACAGACATTTCTCCAAAGACATACAGATGACTAACAAACACATGAAAAGATGCTCAACATCACTCATTATTAGAGAGATGCAAATCAAAACCACAATGAGATATTACCTTATACTAGTCAGAATGGTCATCATCCAAAAGTCTATAAACAATAAATTCTGGAAAGGGTGTGGAGAAAAGGGAACCCTCATGCACTGCTGGTGGGAATGTAAATTGATACAGCCACTATCGAAGATGGTATAGAGTCCTTAACAAACGAGGAATAGAACCAATGTATGACCCAGCAATCCCACTACTAGACATACACTCTGAGGAAACCAAAACTGAAAAAGACACCAACGTGTGTGTGCCCCAGCGTTCCCTGCAGCACTATTTACAATAACTAGAACATGGAAGCAACCTAGATGTCCACAGACAGATGACTGGGTAGAGACGCTGTGGTACATATACACAACGGAGTATTATTCAGCCGTAAAAACACACACATCTGAGTCAGTTCTGAGGTGGATGAAACTAGGGCCTATTATACAGAGTGAAGTTAAGTCAGAAACACAAGGCTATGGTTTTTCGTGTGGTCATGTATGGATGTGAGAGTTGGACTGTGAAGAATGCTGAGTGCCAAAGAATTGATGCTTTTGAACTGTGGTGTTAGAGAAGACTCTTGAGAGTCCCTTGGACTGCAAGGAGATCCAACCAGTTCATTCTGAAGGAGATCAGCCCTGGGATTTCTTTGGAAGGAATGATGCTAAAGCTGAAACTCCGGTACTTTGGCCACCTCATGCGAAGAGTTGACTCATTGGAAAAGACTCTGATGCTGGGAGGGATTGGGGGCAGGAGGAGAAGGGGACGACAGAGGATGAGACAGCTGGATGGCAGCACTGACTCGATGGACGTGAGTCTGAGTGAACTCCGGGAGTTGGTGATGGACAGGGAGGCCTGGCGTGCTGCGATTCATGGGGTCGCAAAGAGTCAGACACGACTGAGTGACTGAACTGAACTGAACTGAAGGCATATATATGGAATCTAGAAAGATGATACCGATTAACTTATTTACAGGGCAGCAATGGAAAAACAGACATAGAGAACAGACTTATGGACACAAGGCGTGGGGAGAGGAAGGAGAGGGTGAGATGTATGGAGAGAGTAACATGGAAACTTACATTACCATATGTACAATAGAATGCCAACAGTAATCTGCTATATGACTCAGGGAACTCAAACAGGGATTCTGTAACAGCCTAGAGGGGTGGGATGGGGAGGGAAATGGCAGGAAGGTTCAAGAGGGTGGGGACATATGTATGCCTATGGCTGATTCATGTTGTTATTTGGCAGAAAACAACAAAATTCTGTAAAGCAATTATACTTCAATTAAAAAATAAATTAAAAAAAACAGAACTGGACATGGAACAACACACTGGTTCAAAATTGGTTAAGGAATACAACAAGGCTGTATACTGTCACTCTGCTTATTTAACTTCTATGCACAGTACATCATACGAAATGCCAGGCTGAATGAAGCACAAGCTGGAATCAAGATTGCTAGGAGAAATATCAACAATTTCAGATATACAGATGATACCACTCTAGGGAGAAAGTGAAGAGGAACTAAAGAGCCTCTTGATGAGGGTGAAAGAGGAGAATGAAAAAGCTGGCTTAAAACTCAACATTTGAAAAACTAAGATCATGGCATCCAGTCCCATTCAGTTCAGTTCAGTCGCGTCCGACTCTTTGCGACCTCATGAATCACAGCACGCCAGGCCTCCCTGTCCTTCACCAACTCCCGGAGTTCACTCAGACTCACGTCCATCGAGTCAGTGATGCCATCCAGCCATCTCATCCTGTTGTCCCCATCTCCTCCTGCCCCCAATCCCTCCCAGCATCAGAGTCTTTTCCAATGAGTCAACTCTTCGCATGAAGTGGCCAAACTACTGGAGTTTCAGCTTTAGCATCATTCCCTCCAAAGAAATCCCAGGGCTGATCTCCTTCAGAATGGACTGGTTGGATCTCCTTGCAGTCCAAGGGACTCTCAAGAGTCTTCTCCAACACCACAGTTCAAAAGCATCAATTCTTCGGCGCTCAGCCTTCTTCACAGTCCCAACTCTCACATCCATACATGACCACAGGAAAAACCATAGCCTTGACTAGACGGACCTTTGCTGGCAAAGTAATGTCTCTGCTTATGAATATGCTATCTAGGTTGGTCATAACTTTCCTTCCAAGGAGTAAGCGTCTTTTAATTTCATGGCTGCAGTCACCATCTGCAGTGATTTTGGAGCCCCCCAAAATAAAGTCTGATACTGTTTCCACTGTTTCCCCATCTATTTCCCATGAAGTGATGGGACCAGATGCCATGATCTTCATTT
>NW_011495064.1:4548157-4558769 GCF_000754665.1 Bison bison bison
TTTCCCCATCTATTTCCCATGAAGTGATGGGACCAGATGCCATGATCTTCATTTTCTGAATGTTGAGCTTTAAGCCAACTTTTTCACTCTCCACTTTCACTTTCACCAAGAAGCTTTTGAGTTCCTCTTCACTTTCTGCCATAAGGGTGGTGTCATCTGCATATCTGAGGTGATTGATATTTCTCCCAGCAATCTTGATTCCAGCTTGTGTTTCTTCCAGTCCAGCGTTTCTCATGATGTACTCTGCATATAAGTTAAATAAGCAGGGTGATAATATACAGCCTTGACGTACTCCTTTTCCTATTTGGAACCAGTCTGTTGTTCCATGTCCAGTTCTAACTGTTGCTTCCTGACCTGCATACAGATTTCTCAAGAGGCAGGTCAGGTGGTCTGGTAGTCCCATCTCTTTCAGAATTTTCCACAGTTTCTTGTGATCCACACAGTCAAAGGCTTTGGCATAGTCAATAAAGCAGAAATAGGTGTTTTTCTGGAACTCTCTTGCTTTTTCTATGGTCCAGCGGATGTTGGCAATTTGATCTCTAGTTCCTCTGACTTTTCTAAAACCAGCTTGAACATCTGGAAGTTCACGGTTCACATATTGCTGAAGCCTGGCTTGGAGAATTTTGAGCATTACTTTACTAGCGTGTGAGATGAGTGCAACTGTGCGGTAGTTTGAGCATTCTTTGGCATTGCCTTTCTTAGGGATTGGAATGAAAACTGACCTTTTCCAGTCCTGTGGCCACTGCTGAGTTTTCCAAATTTGCTGGCATATTGAGTGCAGCAGTTTCACAGCATCATCTTTCAGCTGGAATAGCTCAACTGGAATTCCATCACCTCCACTAGCTTTGTTCGTAGTGATGCTTTCTAAGGCCCACTTGACTTCACATTCCAGGATGTCTGGCTCTAGGTCAGTGATCACACCATCGTGATTATCTGGGTCGTGAAGATCTTTTTTGTACAGTTCTTCTGTGTATTCTTGCCATCTCTTCTTAATATCTTCTGCTTCTGGTAGGTCCATACCATTTCTGTCCTTTATCGAGTCCATCTTTGCATGAAATGTTCCCTTGGTATCTCTAATTTTCTTGAAGAGATCTCTAGTCTTTCCCATTCTGTTGTTTTTATTACTTCAAGGCAAATAGATTGGGGAAAAGTGGAAGCAGTGACAGACTTTATTTTCTTGGGCTCCAAAATCACTGTGGACAGTGACTGCAGCCATGAAGATGCTTGCTCCTTGGAAGAAAAGCTATGACAAACCTAGACAGCATATTAAAAAGCAGAGAGATCACTTTGCTGACAAAGGTCCATATAGCCAAAGCTATGGTTTTTCTAGTAATGTACAGATGTGAGAGCTGGACCATAGAAGGCTGAGCATGGAAGAACTGATCCTTTCAAACTGTGATGCTAGAGAAGACTCTTGAGAGCCCTTGGACTGCAAGATCAAACCAGTCAATCCTAAAGGAAATCAACCCTGAACAGTCATTGGAAGGACTGGTGCTGAAGCTGAAGCTCTAATACTTTGGCCACCTGATGTGAACAGCCAATTCACTGGAAAGGACCCTGATGCTGGGAAAGACTGAAGGCAATAGGAGAAGGGGTGGCAGAGGATGAGATGGTTGGATGGCATCACCAACTCAATGGACATGAATCTAAGCAAAATCTGCGAGACAGGGGAAAAGAATAGAGCCTGGTATGCTGCAATCCATGGGGTCAGAAAGGACTCAGTGATTGAACAACAACAAATGTGGGATATAAATTCTAAAACAACATGTTCATTACCTTAAAATATTTTGAACAAATATTCAGCCATAAATTGAACACAAAGGCACTTAAACATATGGGACACACGGAAGCACCTACAGAAAGTATATTTTACAATTTAGAGAGGCAAGACTAAAATTTTACTTTAAAATTTCACTACTTTAAAATTTCTTTTTGAATGCCATACCCTTTAATTTTTCTAGTAACTAAACACCCATAAGGACTACTCTATTAAAAAAAAAAAAAAAAATCAGAACTGCCCCAGATCGGTTTAGCAGGAGGTTAAAAGTAAATACAAGCTATTCCTGCCAGGGTTTCCCTGGTGCCAATGTAGGAGACAAGGGTTCCATCCCTGGTCCGGGAAGACCGCACATGCCGAGAAGCAACTAAGCCGTGCACAACTACTGAAGCCCGTGTCCCAAAGCCCACATGTCACAACTTCTGAAGCCCAACCAGTCTAAAGCTAGTGCATCCAGAGAGTAGCCCCTGCTCGCCACAACTAGAGAAAAGCCCACATAGCAACGAAGACTCAGCACAGCCAAAAATAAATAAATACAATTATTTTTCAAAAAGATATTCCTGTCTACATGAGCCTCCAATAGCAGGTAGGAGGTGTACCCATGCTAGTGCTCCCTGCACTGTGAGCAGGCCACACAGCATGGTGGGGCGGTGCTGAGGGGAGCAGGGGGCGGTGACAGAGGGGAGCAGGGGGCGGTGCTGAGGGGAGCAGGGGGCGGTGACAGAGGGGAGCAGGGGGCGGTGCTGAGGGGAGCAGGGGCGGTGCTGAGGGGGCTCCATTTCCCGGGAGCATGATGTATGCAACACCATCTGGAAAAAGGAGACTGAATTTGGATTTTCTGAATCACATGAGGTTTAATGACATTAAACTGTCAATTCATGAGGGGAAAAAATTCAAAACCTAACATCTTATTACTATTAAAAAAATAACAAGTAAATAAAACATGTACTGCTTATAAACATTAGCTTCATGAATTACTTGACAATATACAGGAAGATCACGGAATCTTCCTCATCAAAGAGAGTTCCAATGCAAAATGAGTCAAGCATATATGTCTGAGAATAAAAATGATTCTGTTCGATGTTAACTTTAAAAGCCCAAACAGCTACAATTAGGTGCTCTAAAAACTGAACAGCTTTAGTGCCAGTTCTCAACACTTCAGAAAAATGTTAATAAGGCTGGCTGGAGTACTACTTAAGTAGAAACATCTGGTATTTAAATTGTGCCTGCACCTCCATCATCAGGGATTTCCCCTCAAGCAGATTTTTGACACCACAACCCCACCACTACAGTCACTCCCCAAAACCTTTATTTTGCAAGTGCCAGTCACACTCCTAGTTTTCTCTGTGAAAAAAAGCTACAGGATACATCTATGGCATTCCTGATCCCAAGAATTTTGGCCACATTCCAGTCTTCATGGCTGCTTGGCCCTAGATTTGAATGGTCATTTACTGGGTTGTCCAAAAAGTTCATTCAGGTTTTGTAATAGAATGGTATGGAAAAACCTGGATCAAGCTCTTGGCCAATTCAATAAATACCACAGTGAACCTCAAAAGTGAACCAGAACAGAGCAGTAAGCTTCTCTGCACTGTTCCTCCTTCAGACTCTGTAATCAGGCTGCAAACACGAACAATGTGCAGAGAGAGAAAGGACTACAATTATACAAAAGACTGTAATCTATAAACTGACACTTCCTTAAAATGTATTTAAGATGCCATCTTTTTCACAAGCTTTCAACCCATACTGCCAACTGCCTAGTGGGAAGATCCATCTAGCTAAAACACCTAGGAGAGAAATGTTACTTCATCTTCCTCCAGCCCCTTAACAATCACTCTTTTATGGCTGAGCTGGATTAACCAGCCATTTTGCAGCTGGGCAGCATCATGTGACTAAGTTCTAGCCAACGGAATATGTAGGGCACTGGAAAGTCAAACTTCCGAGTTGGTCCTTAAGGGAAAGTGGCTTGCCCACTCTCCCACTCACTCCACCAATGTCACCAGGCTTGACGACGTGGCAGCATGGCATTCTCAGACCATGAGTGTGAGAGTAACATCCTATCTCTCATCACAGCACCCAACCCCACAGATCAACAGTGTTTAGATCCATGAAAGGCAGGATCAAACTAGACCCCAATTACAGGCACAAGAGCAAAAAAGAGAATTCTCTATGGTATTTTAAGCCAGTGTTATTCCTGTCTCTGTAACATTTACCTGAATCTATAAACTAATTAATACACTCCCACGCTTATTTGCCTTCTGAGGTCAAGATTGGTGACTCCCAAACATGGCTGTGTCCAAAAGCCAAGCTGGGACACTTTTAATTTATAAGGGAGACAGAGAGCAGTGGAATCTGTACTTTTAAGGGCTCCATCCCCAACGCCAGGTGATTCTGATAAAAAGCCAGCAATCGGGAAGCTGTTAACAGAGACACAAGGGAGATAACTTGTAGTTGAGTTTCCTGGGCACAGTTTTCAACCTTTTTGATCTCCCAGGAATCATAAAATCCTAAGAAGTTTATCTGAAAGATGCCTTTTGAATCTGCTTTTTCCTGTGTCTCTTCTCCAGCCCCACTGGAGTTTACATCCTTAGCATCATTACCTGGCATTTCTCTGAGCCCCTACAGTTGCTGGACTCTCTCACTGCAGCCCCAAAACTAAATATTTTATGTTGAATTCTTCCCTAAAGTGAGGTCCAGAAGTTTTTCAGGTGGGGCTCACTATCTGTCAAAAGACTGGGTTAACTTCCTTACTCAAGGAGCAGAGAAATCAAGAACCTTATCACGAATGTGGCTGCCACACAAAGCAGGCATTTCCCTTGGTCTGAGTGCCCATGGGGAGGGCTAGAGCTGCAGTGACGCCAGGGGAAGGGAGGGCAACCTGCTGGGTGTGCATGACTCAGTGTTTCGCCTCACTATTGCCCCTTTCCAGTCCCGCTGAAGTGACCGTTCAGGATGAATTTAACACAAACTGCAAATGCACTTCCATTTAAGAGACTGTTTATAAATACAATGACACGTTCTCCTAGTTGACCACATTCAGCAACAAAAAGGCCGTGTACTCAATGGGGGCAAGGAGCGTCTGTGCCTCACATCCTGGTCATTCTCTCTGCCTACAGCTTTCCAGCTTCCCAGAGGTCATTTATCTGTGTCCTGCAATCAGACTTGGCACTCAACTGTTTGCTAAATCAACCCATCACTGCAAAAACCAATTCAGGGTTCTCCTTATCACCAGTGTCCTCTTCCACTTCCAAAGTTTCTTTCCTCAGTCCTACTCTGCGCCCAAGCCCCTCACTCTGACACACCAGGGCCATTGTCCATGGCAACCTTTCTCTCCTCCTCCAGCCCAGCTTCTGGGTGGCCCTCCCACATCTCCCTGATTTTTCTGTACATGCTGTTGTTTCAGAGTCTCCCCACAGCCACCACAGCCTCCACTCCTTTACTTCATCAACTGCTGCTGCTGCTAAGTCACTTCAGTCGTGTCCGACTCTGTGCGACCCCACAGACGGCAGCCCACCGTCTCTGGGGAGCCATAGACAGGCTCCCCCGTCCCTGGGGTTCTCCAGGCAAGAACACTGGAGTGGGTTGCCACTGCCTTCTCCATCATCAACTACTACTCAACCTTTAAGACTCAGAGCAAAGGTCACCTCCTCTGGTGAGAAGTTTCCAAACTCTCAAGCAAAATAAGCTGCTCTCCCTTGGGCACCCAAGGCACTTTGCTCCTCTACTCATTAAACAAGTATTTACCAAAGCTCACCCAGTCCTTCCTTGTAGCTCCGCTGGTAAAGAATCTGCCGGCAACATGGGAGACCTGGGTTTGATCCCTGGGCTGGGAATATCCCCTGGAGAAGGGAAAGGCTCCAGTACTCTGGCCTGGAGAATTCCATGGACTGTACAGTCCATGGGGTTGCAAAGAGTCAGACACGACTCAGCAACTTTCACTTCACACAGCCCCTGTCAACACCAGTGAACCAAATGTAAATC
This sequence comes from Bison bison bison, assembly GCF_000754665.1. Taxonomy (NCBI): domain Eukaryota; kingdom Metazoa; phylum Chordata; class Mammalia; order Artiodactyla; family Bovidae; genus Bison; species Bison bison. The sequence continues at coordinate 4,553,913 of NW_011495064.1, forward strand.
ATCAATTAGCAGAAACACCAATATCGCCAATATCATTGATGTCCATATTTGGGTAGTTGTCTTTCCTTTGAAATAAGGGCAACTTTCTGAAATTACATCTCCAGATGCAAGAATAACCACAAGCAACTTGCTGCAGGGTTGGCAGCACTTGAGTGCAGCAGTGTGTACCTGGGACCTTTGTACAAAGGAGGTCGCCATTATCCTCATTACCTCCACCATAGTTTGGCCTCAGGTCAAATGACATGGAACACAGACCCGATTATCAACAGAAAATTGAGTTAAAGACTTATTGAGCACGGCCCCACCCGTCAGAACAAGACTCAGTTTCCCCCTCAGTCAATCTCTCCCATCAGGAAGCTCCCATAAGCCTCTTACCCTTCTCCATCAGAGGGCAGACAGAAAGAAAACCACAATCACAGAACACGAACCAATCTAATCACATGGACCACAGCCTTGTCTAACTCAATGAAACTATGAGCCATGCCGTGTAGGGCCACCCAAGATGGACGGGTCATGGTGGAGAGTTATGACAAAATGTGGTCCACTGGAGAAGAGACTGGAAAACCACTTCAGTATTCTTGCTTTGAGAACTCCATGAACATTATGAAAAGGCAAAAAGATAGGACACTGAAAGATGAACTCCCAGGTCGGTAGGTGCTCAATATGCTACTGGAGATCAGTGGAGAACTAACTCCAGAAAGAATGAAGAGATGGAGCCAAAGCAAAAACAACACCCAGTTGTGGATGTGACTAGCGATAGAAGCAAGGTTTGATGCTATAAAGAGCAATACTGTACAGGAACCGGAATGTTAGGTCCATGAATCAAGGCAAACTGCAAGTGGTTAAACAGGAGATGGCAAGAGTGAACATTGACATTTTAGGAATCAGCGAACTAAAATGGACTGGAACGGGTGAGTTTAACTCAGATGACCATTATATCTACTACTGTAGGCAAGAATCCCTTGGAAGAAATGGAGTAGCCATCACAGTCAACAAGAGTCCAAAATGCAGTACTTGGGTGCAATCTCAAAAACAACAGAATGATCTGTTTCCAAGGCAAACCATTCAATATCACAGTAATCCAAGTCTATGCCCCAACGAGTAACGCTGAAGAAGCTGAAGTTGAGCAGTTCTATGAAGACATACAAGACTTTCTAGAACTAACACTCAAAAAAGATGTCCTTTTCATTAAAGGGGATTGGAATGCAAAAGTAGGAAGTCAAGAAACACCTGGAGTAACAGGCAAATTTGGCCTTGGAGTACAAAATGAAGCAGGCAAAGGCTAATAGAGTTTTGCCAAGAGAACGCACTGGTCATAGCGAACACCCTCTTTGGTCATAGTGAACACCCTCTTCCAACAACACAAGAGAAGATTCTACACACGGACATCACCAGATGGTCAACACCAAAATCAGATTGATTATATTCTTTGCAGCCAAAGATGGAGAAGCTCTAACAAGACTTCTGACTCTAGCAAGTCAGCAAAAACAAGACTGGGAGCTGACTGTGGCTCAGATCATGAACTGCTTATTGCCCAATTCAGACTTAAATTGAAGAAAGTAGGGAAAACCACTAGACCATTCAGGTATGACCTAAATCAAATCCCTAACGATTATACAGTGGAAGTGACATATAGATTCAAAGGATTCAATCTGATAGAGTGCCTGAAGAACTATGGACGGAGGTTTGTGACACTGTACAGGACGCAGTGATCAAGACCATACCCAAGAAAAAGAAACGCAAAAAAGCAAAATGGTTGTCGGAGGAGGGCTTAAAAATAGCTGTGAAGAGAAGAGAAGCAAAGGACAAAGGAGAAAAGGAAAGACATATCCATTTGAATGCAGAGTTCCAAAGAATATCAAGGAGAGATAAGAAAGCTCTCCTCAATGATCAATGCAAAGAAATAAGAGGAAAACAATAGAATGGGAAAGACTAGAGATCTCTTCAAGAAAGTTAGGGATACCAAGAGAACATTTCATGCAAAGATGGACTCAATATTAAGGACAGAAATGGTATGGATCTAACAGAAGCAGAAGATATTAAGAAGAGGTGGCAAGAATACACAGAACTATACAAAAAAGATCTTCACAACCCAGATAATCACGATGGTGTGATCCCTCACCTAGAGCTGCTGCTGCTGCTAAATCGCTTCAGTCGTGTCCAACTCTTAGTGACCCCATGGACTGCAGCCTACTAGACTCCTCCGTCCATGGGATTTTCCAGGCAAGAGTACTGGAGTGGGGTGCCGTTGCCATCTCCTAGAGCTAGACATCCTAAAATGTGAAGTCAAGTGGGCCTTAGGAGGCATCACTACAAACAAAGTTAGTAGAGGGGATGGAATTCCAGTTGAGCTATTTCAAATCCTAAAAGATGATGCTGTGAAAGTGCTGCACTCAATATGCCAGCAAACTTGGAAAACTCAACAGTGGCCATAGGACTGGAAAAGGTCAGATTTCATTCCAATCCCAAAAAAAGGCAATGACAAAGAATGCTGAAATTACTGCACAATTATACTCATCTCACACGCTAGCAAAGTAATGCTCAAAATTCTCCAAGCCAGGCTTCAATAGTACGTGAACCGTGAACTTTCTTATGTTCAAGCTGGATTTAGAAAATGCAGAGATCAAGCTGCCAACATCTGTTTGATCATGGAAAAATGAGAGTTCCAGACAAACATCTACTTCTGCTTTACTGACTACGCCAAAGCCTTTGACTGTGTGGATCACAATAAACTGTGGAAAATTCTAAACAGATGGGAACACCAGACCATCTGACCTGCCTCCTGAGAAACCTGTATGCAGGTCAAGAACAAGTGAGAACTGGCCTTGGAACAACAGACTGGTTCCAAATCAAAAAAGGAGTACATCAAGGCTGTATATTGTCACCCTGCTTATTTAACTTCTATGCACAGTATATCATGAGAAATGCTGGACTGGATGAAGAACAAGCTGGAATCAGGATTGCTTGGACAAACAGCAATAACCTTAGATATGCAGATGACACCACACTTATGGAAGAAAGCAAAGAACCAAAGAGCCTCTTGAAGAAAGTGAAAGAGGAGATTGAAAAAGTTGGCTTAAAGCTCAACATTCAGAAAACAAAGGTCATGGCATCTGGTCCCATCACTTCATGGCAAATAGATGGGGAAACAATGGAAACAGTGACAGATTTTATTTTGGGGGCTCCAAAATCACTGCAGATGGTGACTGCAGCCATGAAATTAAAAGATGCTTGCTCCTTAGAAGAAAAGTTATGACCAACCTAGACAGGATATTAAAAAGCAGAAACATTACTTTGGTAATGGTAACTAAAGGTCCATCTAATAATAGTTCTGGTTTTTTCAGTAGTCATGTATGGATGTGAGAGCTGGACTATAAAGAAAGCTGAGCACCAAAGAATTGATGCTTTTGAACTGTGGTGTTGGAGAAGACCCTTGAGAGCCCTTTGGACAGCAAGGAGATCCAACCAGTCTATCCTGAAGGAAATCAGTCCTGAATATTCACTGGAAGGACTGATGCTGAAGCTGATAATCCAATACTTTGGCCACCTGATGCGAATAACTGGCTCACTGGAAAAGACCCTGATGCTGGAAAAAATTGAAGGCAGGAGAAGGGGACGACAGAGGATGAGATGGTTGGATGGCATCACCAACTCAATGGACATGACTCTGAGTAAACTCCGGGAGCTGGTGATAGGGAAGCCTGGAGTGCTTCAGTCCGTGGGGTTGCAAAGAGTCGGACACGACTGAGCGACTGAACTGAACTGAAGGGCAGAATCCAGGTTTGCCAGTCGACTTTGAACTTCACTGGGCTTCCCAGGTGGCGCTAGTGGTAAAGAACTCAGTTGCCAACGCAGGAGACACAAAAGACACGGGTTCGATCCCAGGTCGGGAAGATCCCCTGGAGGCGGGCACGACAACTAACTCCAGTATTCCTGCCTGGACCATCCCATGGACAGAGGAGCTTAGAGGGTAGGGTCTACAGGGTCGCAAAAAGTAGGAAACGACTAAGGCACGCGTGATATCAGATTGGCTCCAGAGAAGACCTGTGACTGTACTGAGGGAGATAGCAAATTCCTGTCTCCCATCACAGCACCTAAAACCACAAGTTCAACGGTAGGGGGCGCAAGATACAAAGTGTGAAAATAAAAAAGCTGCCTCTTTGACAGCTTATCCTGGAATACACAGAACTCAGCAACAAGTTCAGACCAGCACAAAGTAAATACAGCATCTATTCAGCCACAACTGAACTAAGAAAGGAGGTTTCACGAGGCAACACAGTATGCCAGGTTCATGTAATTATCTGCGAATTTACTGGTTCTCATTTTCGAGGGCTCCAGAAACCTGTGATACTCTCCTATATGCCACCAGAACCCAGCAAAGCAGCAGCATTTCGTGTTTCAGGATTCGAGATGGTTTAAACTTTACAAAAACCCAAAGGGGCAGCACCGTTCTCTCCAATTTCACTATTGGGAAGTCAGGTTCCAACAGTGGACTCGCCCAAGTTCATTAAGTTGGTGGACACCTAAGACCGCGAACTCGGAGGCACGACTCAGCCACCACTGGGGCCCGCCAGGGACCCTCCGCCAGCCTCGCCTCCCGGCTTCGGGCCTCGGTCATCCGAGCGCCAGGCCGCGCTACCTTGAGCACGCAGTCAGACTGCAGCAGACACAAGCCCAGATCCTCCTTCACGCCCGCGCACGCGCCGCCCTCAGGCTTGTCCTCGTAATACCGGGGCATGACTGCGCCTCCAGCTGGCCGCGGCCTCCACCCTCTCCTTCCGAGATGGCCCAGACTCCTCAGGACGCCAGTGACGCTGCGGCGGGGGGAACCGGAAAAAGAGCGGTAGCAACCACTTC
>NW_011495064.1:4558869-4579237 GCF_000754665.1 Bison bison bison
GCAACCCGTTCCGGTGGGCGCGCGGCGAGAGACGTAACGCGAAAGGTATCGCGCGCGGCGTTTGTGGGTCACGTGATGCGACGCGCCCCCTACGTGGTTGACGTAGCGGGGAGGGAAGTTGGCCCAGCGGCTGCTGGGTCGGCTGCTCGGCGGTGGTGGCGGGTGTATGTGAAGCTGGTGGACGCCGCCGCGGGGCTCCAGGTGAGGCCTGCCGACGGCCCCGTCTGCGCGCGACTCGGGCTCGCTGGTCAGCCTTTTCCTCCGGCAACTTGCGGCCCCACATCACCCGGCCCTGGAGTGACCGCGCCCGGGTCCGGCTGCTCGGGCTGCGGTGGGGCTGCCAGACACCATCGCGGAGGCTGGTTACAGCCGAATTTCAGATAACAGCGAATGATGTCTGCATAGCTGTGGGTCTCACGCAGTGTTTCGGACCTGCTTATATTACAAATTACTGTTGTATCTGCGATGCAGTTGTAACTGGACGTCATGTGTTTTTATGCTCAATCTGGCCGCCTTACCGGAGGCCCCGAGCCGGCGGGGAGCAGCTGGCGTCCTGGAGGCCTGGGGAGTGGAGCCCGACACTGGGCTGCCGGGGCGGGACATGGAGGCCGGACGATGACCAGCGCCTCCCTGGCTTCAGACTAGTTGGACTGGACCATGATGAACTATTCAGGAAGTAAAACACTATGCGTTTGAGTTTTGCCTTGTTTTTACATCCCATGCTAATGAACGAGTTGTTTGTTGGTGAGGCGCTGATGGACTTGTGTGATAAGCCATTTACTTTACCTCGTCGGGAACATCGTTTCTGTTTGGGTTCAGCAAAGGCTTTTCCTTAAAGTCTTGATTGTTAGCACAGATGACAGGTGGACTTTTGATTCAGACTGCCTGAGTTCAAATTTTGGCTCCATCACTATTTCTGCTTCTGGAGAAGGGGTGGGAGGAGGTGGGGAGAGGTGGAGCATGTCTGAGGATTGACAGAAATGAAGTACAGAGAATGGGTGGACCTTGTAAAAGCGTTATTATGAAGGTTCAGAAAACCACGGGGCAGCCCTTTCCTGAAGTGCAATGGGCAGTTCTCCAGCTCCCAAATCAGCCTCAAAACCAAATTTACTCTGAGTCCTGCCTCTTCTCAGGGATCGGGGCCAAAATGTAAGGTGACTTCTCTCCTAAATAACTCACAAGAGGGGTGCTAGAGGCTGGCAGTTTCTTCTGGTGATTTGTATTAATAATATAGTTTTCCCTCCCTTCTATCTAGGAAGATGTTACCAAGTACTTCGGTGAATTCCCCAGCGCAGGGGAACGGAGTGTTGAGTTCCAGGGATGCAGCCAGACACACAGCGGGAGCAAAACGCTACAAATACCTGAGGAGGCTTTTCCGTTTCCGGCAGATGGACTTTGAGTTTGCTGCCTGGCAGATGCTCTACCTGTTCACTTCCCCACAGAGAGTTTATAGAAACTTTCACTATAGGAAGCAGACAAAAGATCAGTGGGCCAGGGATGACCCGGCTTTCTTGGTCCTGTTAAGTATCTGGCTCTGTGGTAAGTGTTTATCTGCAGGAGAGTTGAGAAATCAATTGAGTGTTTCAGGTTGGACTTGTCATTTGGAGAATCCTGTTGTCAGCGTGTTATGGGTCATAATTTGGGGTTCTCTGAAGCCGTTGTCTTCCTTTCTGAAGTCTCCAAAATCTCCTCACAGGAAAGAGAGTGGTATTCTTCCTGATTTTAAAGGTCCCAAGCAGATGCCAGAGGAAACTGGTTCCTGGGAACTTTGAAAAGCACAGTACAGAGTCACTCCATGTCTTTCAACTGCCATGATAAATACGTAGGGCTTCCCTGGTGCTTCAGATGGTGAAGAATCTGCCTGCAGTGCTGGAGACCTGAGTTCGATCCCTGGGTCAGGAAGATCCCCTGCAGAAGGAAATGGCTACCCACTCCAGTATTCTTGCCTGGAGAATTCCATGGACAGAGTAGCCTGGTGGGCTACAGTCCATAGGGTCGCAAAAGAATCAGATACAACCAAGCAATTAACACTTTCACATTTCTCATAAATTCACTGATACCCAAATGCAAACTTACTGTGAAAAAGGACTACTGAGATTGGAAATTACATTTCACCGTCAGGCTGATCCAGGGCTTCCCTGGTGACTCAGTTGGTAAATAACCTCTGCAGTGCAGGAGATGCATGTTCAATCCCTGGGTCAGGAAGATCCCCTGGAGAAGGGAATGGCAACCTGTTCCAGTATTCTTGCCTGAAGAATGCCATGGACAGAGGAGCCTGGTGGGCTACCGTCTATGGGGTCGCAAAGAGTCAGACATGACTGAGGGACTAACACTTTCACTTCTCACTTTCATCAGGCCCATCCAGAGTGAGGGTTCTGAAAGTACTAATGTGATCTTGAGAAACTGCTTTAAGTTCTCCAATAGTGCAGTGAAAGGGTCTGAACCACTTTTAGTGTCTCAATCATGTCTGACTTTTTGTGACCCCTTGGACTGTAGCCTTCCAGTCTCCTCTGTCCGTGAAATTCAGCAGGCAAGAATACGGGAGTGGGTAGCCATTTCCTTCTCCAGAGGATCTTCCTGAGCCAGGAGTCAAACCTGGGTCTCCTGCATTGCAGGCAGATTCTTTACAATCTAAGCCACCAGGGAAGCCCACCTTTAACTGGGTTTAAACGTGAGTGCCTTCTCAGTAGTGGTCGTATTCTGAATGCTGGGGCTACCCTGGTGAATCACAGATATATGGGGGCCTCCTCAGTAAACGTCAGGTATCTCAATGGTAGTTGTGTGTTCCAGGGCGATCTGCATTTCTTAATCAGTTACATTTATTAGTAAGATAGCTTATTTAACATACCTGCATCCCATTCTGGAATGGGCATCTGAAAGGCAGAAACTGGCCTGTATGCTTAGAATCTAGCAAAGTGCCTGAATGCATCTTGTAAATCTTTCTTGCAGTGTCCACGATAGGATTTGGCTTTGTGCTGGACATGGGGTTTTTTGAGACGATAAAGCTGCTCCTTTGGGTGGTATTCATAGACTGTGTAGGCGTCGGTCTTCTCATATCAACTTTAATGTGGTAAGTACAGAAGCTTTGGTTTTTCAGATGCTACTGTAGAGCCTCCCTCTGTTTGCTTCAGAGAGTAGCTGATGGAAATGGAAACTCTATGAACTGAAAGCACTGATTTTGTCCGCCAGGATTACCATATCTCATTCTCCTGTGTTGGCACCTAGAGCAGAAAATACTTTTCAGGGGATGGTCTGCTTTGTCAAACTGCACCAGATAAGTGAATTGAAGTCATGATTATGTCGTATTAACAAAATCCCTGATTTTGCAAAAATGTTTCACAGCCAATTCTGCTGAAGTTGACTGATTTCTCAGTCTGACTCTCTCTGGGTTTGCTGTACCAGTAATAGTGTGCTGAGTATCAATTTGGCGTTTGATGTTTTGATGGGTGCTCTTGTGTGGTTGGCGGAAGGGGTGGACAGGCGGGTGAGCTCAGCAGGGGGCTGGTGGTTGCTGCTGTGTATCAGAGAAAACACTGGAACCTGAGTTGCAGAGAGACCTGGGTTCGAGTGCCAGCTCGGCCATTTACCCTGTCCTTGGAAGATGGACGTTAATTATCTATTTGTGAGGTATTTGAAAAGCTTGTACTATGAAAAGCACCTGGCATACAGTCTGTGCTCAATAAATGGTAGCTGTTAACATTTTGAGCAAGATTGTGAGAGGCTGGCCTCTGATGGATACAGCCTGTTTGCTTTGTTAACTCCTGACCAGTCCAATAGGTTTTGTATGTGCTGGGTAGTCAAAAAATGCATGCACCAGTAATCTAAAATTCTAAGTGAAAGTTGCTCAGTCATGTCTGACTCTTTGCAACCCCATAGATCCCATAGTCTGCGGAATTCTCCAGGCCAGAATACAGGGGTGGGTAACCTTTTCCTTCTCCAGGGGATCTTCCCAACCCAGGGATCGAACCCAGGTCTCCTGCATTGCAGGTGGATTCTTTACCACCTGAGCCACAAGGGAAGCCCCTTAAATTCTAAAATCTGTCCTAAAAAGGATACTGCTAACTAAGATGGCAAATAGATGTGGAAACAGTGGCTGACTGTATTTTGGGGGCTCCAAAATCACTGCAGATGGTGATTGTAGCCATGAAATTAAAAGACGCTTGCTCCTTGGAAGGAAAGTTACAACCAACCTAGACAGCATATTAAAAAGCAGAGACATTACTTTGCCAACAAAGGTCCATCTAGTCAAGGCTATGGTTTTTCCAGTAGTTATGAATGGATGTGAGAATTGGACTATAAAGAAAGCTGAGCACCGAAGAAGATGCTTTTGAACTGTGGTGTTGGAGAAGACTCTTGAGAGTCCCTTGGACTGCAAGGAGATCCAACCAGTCCATCCTAAAGGAGATCAGTCCTGGGTGTTCATTGGAAGGACTGATGTTGAAGCTGAAACTCCAATACTTTGGCCACCTGATGCGAAGAACTGGCTCATTGGAAAAGACCCTGATGCTGGGAGGGATTGGGGGCAGGAGGAGGAGGGGACGACAGAGGATGAGATGGTTGGATGGCATCACTGACTCAATGGACGTGAGTTTGGGTAGGCTCCGGGAGTTTGTGATGGACAGGGAGGCCTGGACACAACTGAGCAACTGAACTAAACTGAACTAATGAAAAATCTGACTGTGGAAGAGGATGAGCTGGAGAGAGTGGTGAGGCTGGGTGCAGTTGTGTGGTCTGCGTTTGAGCAGAGGAAGCCCAGACTAGTGTGGTGATTCCAAAAGTGGAGGATGGTAGGGAAGAGGGGGGAGCCCAGGGCCTCTAGGGTGGCCTGCAGGCTGTGGGCTTATGAGTGCCCATGTGGGCTTTGGGTGCTGGTGCATTCCATATGGGACATGCTGAGTTCAGGAGACTTGTTGATAATGAAATAAAGGTTCATTAGACACTGGCGGCGGAGAAGGCATTGGCACCACACTCCAGTACTCTTGCCTGGAAAATCCCATGGATGGAGGAGCCTGGTGGGCTGCAGTCCACGGGGTCACTAAGAGTTGAACACGACTGAACAACTTCACTTTCACTTTCACGCATTGGAGAAGGAAATGGCAACCCACTCCAGTGTTCTTGCCTGGAGAATCCCAGTGACAGGGGAGCCTGGTGGGCTGCCGTCTGTGGGGTCGCACAGAGTCGGACACGACTGAAGCGACTTACCAGCAGCAGCAGACACTGGGGGAGGGAACTTGGAGGCTGCAGCAGTCTGGCCAAAATGAGGATGTGACTGGCATTCTTAATCTGAAGGTGGGAGGGGAGGACTCAGCTGTCTTGAGCTGTCCCGGGAGGAGTGTCAGTGTTCTAGAGGTGAGACCTGGATGAAGGCCAGAAGCCTGGGAAGCACCTGTTTAAGGGCTGAGCAGAGGGGTGGGGCGGCAGCAGGACCATTGAATGGGAGCCCTTGGATGGGCTAAACGCTTCTTACTCCGTTCATTTTATAGCACAGCCTTGGCTCATGTGGAAGGTGTTTTGGTAAGTTCCAGTTTGTTCTACCAAAGCACTCTGATCTTGACATTTTCAGACAATTGAGTATAGGACTATTTTATTAGTACTATAACACCTCTCGTTTCTTTTTCTATTTTTATTTCCACTGTAGGCATAGCATTTTTCTTAACAGTATCCTTGAAATCACATGTAGAAGCAAACCATCAAATTTCCATTACTGTTTACAATCCTTTTTGTTCTTTTCCTTTGAAGACCTGTCTTTCTGTTACCTGAATGTCTGCCTTTTCATTTATTCATCTTTTAAAGGAACCATGAGACCATGCTGTGGAACAGAGGCACGAGCTTGAGTGACTGTTCCTGTGGCTGGAGATGTCGCTGGCCACTCTTTCCTTACTGGTTCCTCCGGATTCCCTGAACTTTCCACAGCGGGGCGGGGGTTGGTGGGGTGTATGTGACCCCAGTCTTAGGCCACAGACCTGTTCCCTATTTGTGTTCACTCTGGGTGATCTCATTCAAGTTCATGGCTTTTAATAGCATCTGCACACATGAATCTGTATATCCCCTGTGTGGACTGCTCCTCTAAGCTTCTAGACCTTCTTTCTGTATTTCTTACTTCTTCACCATAACAGGGCCAGGTCCAAACTCCTGTGCTCTCCCCTTCCTGCACCCAAATCACTCTTGGTGCAGCCACTCCTGCCTCAGTGGCACCTCCATCTTTCAGTGGTTTTAAGGCAGGAGTCTCTCAGTTGTCCTTGACTGACCTTTTCCTCTGGCACCCACTGTCTAGTACTCCACTCTTGTCTTTTGGGCGTCCCTGCTGTAGTCGCCCCAGACCAGCGCCCCCGCTGCCGCCACCCTCTCCTCTCTTCCTCACAGTGACTTCCCTCCTGCCGCTTCGCTTCCATTGTCCCCAGGGTCTGTTCTCAGACTGCAGCCAGAGGAACCCCGTCAAAACAGTAAGCCAAACGTCCTTTTGGGAACTCCTCAGTGACTTCTTATTCCACCAAGAGTAAGAGCCAAACGTCTCACAGTGGCCACAGGGTCTATAAGATGCTCCTTCTTCTTGTCCCATTTCATTGCCTGCTGTCTTCTCACCAGTTGCAGGCACTCTGAGCCCCTCCCCCACTCTGTGCTCAAGACTCCTCTCTGCTTGGCAGGCTCTGCCCCAGGGGTTCCCATCACTGCCCCTGGTTCTTTGCCCAGATGTCGCTCTCTCATGACTTGTCATAGTTAACATTTCACCTTGGTAGCCTCTGCCCTTCTGTCCTGCTTGTCTTTCTCCATAGGGCCATCTGACTGTACTGTCAGTCCACTCCCACTAGATTGAAGGCAGAAATTTGTTTACCACCATATCTCCAGTGTCTGGAATAATGCTTGAGCTATAGAAAATAGTCAGTAAATATGCATGGGGTTAATTTTATTGTATTATGAAAGAAATGTTACCTTTTTTTTCAGGTTTATCTCCAATAAGTATTTAGTGAAACGGCAGAGCAGAGACTATGATGTGGAGTGGGGCTATGCCTTCGATGTGCATCTGAATGCTTTTTATCCTCTCCTGGTCATTCTGCATTTTATACAGCTTTTTTTCATCAACCGTAAGTAGCAGTTTCTTCTAAACTTGTCATCAGAAAGTCTTCATTGTACCCACTGAAAAAAGACTCATTGTCCGTGTCTCTTCAGCAGATGTCATCCTAACAGACACATTTATTGGATATTTAGTTGGAAATACCTTATGGTTGGTTGCCGTTGGCTACTATATCTATGTAACTTTCTTAGGATACAGTGGTAAGTAATTGATTTTTTTGGTTGACAACACTACGGGGAGGGGAGAAGTTGTAACAGTAATACAGTGAGCTTTATGGAGCTGGCACTGTCCCTGGTGTTTTACATAAATTCTCGCAGTTAATCTTTAGTTACATGATACAGGTTTACTATTCCCCATTTTTCAAATGAGACAAACCCAGAGAGATTAAGTAATTTATCCATGGTCCCGTAGCTCCAAAGTGGCATAGCTGGTACATAACAAACTTTATAATTTCAAGGAACCATGTTAAACCATACTGATGCTCTCCCGGTTTCTTGCAGGAACCCATGACGAGTTTTTTTTCTCCCAGGCTTTTGGGTTCTGGGTTACCAGCAGGCAGTCAGATGAGGAAAGGGTTGGGTCCAGTGTCTGGGCATGTTTAAAACCTTTGCCGTATTTTCTGTTTTATGATTGGGGGACGGTTCTGAAATATTTTTCATTTTGTAAACATCTGTGTTGGTCCCAGGCCAACTGGAGAAGCCTAGGGGTGAGAGGTGCTGTGGATGATCACAGATGATCAAGCCCAGCTTGATCCTGCTGAACTCAGGATATGTTTATAAATTCATTATTCAATCCTGCTCTCGGTTCATCTTTCATAGTATGAATGAGAACCGTATTTATTTTTTTTCATGTATGTTAAGAAATGACTGCTATTAGGAGTTAAATTTAGAGATCGTATGACTTGTTAGTGTTATGTGTTGTAGCCCTTTCCTTTACTGTCCCTCTAGATGTTCAGGATCTTACCGTAAACCTAAGTCACTTGGACTCACGTGTGACTGATTCCACTGGTCAGAGAGTCCCCTTGACTTTGTCAGGAACCACTTGCCCCCCCATCTCCAAATTGTAACACCTCGTTTTGGGCATGAGGGAGGTCCTGTCTCTCGTTCGGGAGAGATGGAAGTGGATTTTGGATCACTGTCCTGGTAACTCCCTACAATTTAGAAGATTCTTTGGGCACAGCTCAGTTTCAGTTTGGGGACTACTTGTATGAGAAACACTTAGATTTGAATGCATGGGGTATGGACCCACTAACAGGAAGTGACAAGTGAGAAAGAAAGAAACACAGATATCTGGGGTGGGTTTTACATTTGAGAGCTTCATTTCCTCCTAAAGTCTGGGGTCCTGGTTGAGAGCTCACCTTCTCAAAGTGGAGGTGTCACACTCCCTCGGGCGGGAAATCTCCAACAGCTGAAAATTGGTTTTTCCTATAATATCATCCATCTCTGCTGGTACATTAAGATGGGAAGCTTCTGAAGCATCACAGGTTTAAATTCCCCACTTCATCCATTACTAACTGGCGATGTTGACTCTCACCCTTAACCCGGATCCTGGTCCTTTTCCAGCGCTGCCATTTTTGAAAAACACGGTGATCCTTCTCTACCCGTTTGCACCTCTCATCCTGCTCTACGGGCTGTCACTAGCATTGGGCTGGAACTTCACCCACACGCTCTGCTCCTTCTACAAGTACAGAGTGAAGTGAGCCAGGGTGCCCCTTACATCTGAGCAGCAGTATTGGTGAGGTGGTGATTTCTTGTGAAACCTGTAAATAAACTATCATTGTAGATATCTTAAAGGTATAAAGTTTGCAAATTTGAAGAACTATAAATGTTAATACTTAGTACATTCCTTAAAACTAATTAAATGTACATTTCTACAATAAATATTTTTTAAACTAAAGTGTTACCTTTTATTCATAAATATTTGCACACAGAATGATATGCAAAGTACTGAGGCTATGAAGAAAATAAAAAGGTAAAACTTTTTAACAAATTATTTTTGAACACGTATCCACGTAATAGTCATGTGTGTCCCATCCCCTCCCCAACTGTTACTGACAAGGTACAGAGTCACCCCCATTTCTAACAGGCCACATTTTAAACTTTTATATAAGCCACAGGGTCCTAATTTAAGCTTTAAAAGTCTCTTTAGGAATCACTGAACTACAGGCTGTAAATGTCACTAATAGCCATTATTTATGCCAAAAAAAAAAAATACCCAACCAACAAAATGCAGTAGATGAAGAGTCCCCCAGAAGCTATTCTTACTCTGGGAACTGTATAACACACGCAAGGCATGAGTGAACCTCTGTATAACGCTGATAATCATGGTCTTAACAACTAAGGCTTTTTTTTTTTTAAAGACTTTCCAAAACACACAAATCTACTATTGTTTTCTAACTGAAAATAGTCCTGGTAAGCTATTATTATATATCAGTGTTAAACAAAACTATAATAATAAAAAAGCTTGGTACTCATGAAGTTTTACCTGTTTTTTATTAGAAGGAGTCTTGAATTCAACATGGCTTTTTAAACTTCTTTATTTCAAATACACATGAACGGTTGTGGCACAGAGAAACAGTGATGAAGGCACAGTCAACGGGACCAGTTATCAGGTTTTCAGTTTTAGCAGCAAATTAGAAAATAAATAATCTGCCTTTGAAAATCCAACAGGACCTAAAATAGTACTACAGTTATTACCAATCTGACCAATGAAGATGTTATAAGGGAAATATGTACAATATATTTCAGGGGAAAAAAAAAAAAAACATTGGTACAACCTGGAACAAGCAGTTCTTCAGGCAGCTTCTCCCAGGGGTGCTTCCAAAAACACCCCCAATCGCAAAGACAGCCTTTCCAAACGAAGTTTGTTCTCAAGGAGAAATGCTTTAGTTTTTCACCCCATAAATGAAACAGTGGTTACATTTAATCAGCTGATCTCTAAAATCTTTCTTAGAAAACACGACCGACTACACTGAAAACGTCAAATCTGCTGGCAGTGCATCTTACAGTACTGTCCACACCGGCCATCATTAAGGCTCAGAGACTGTGTCTTCAAAAGGTATTTTCACCCAAATTTCAGCAAACTGAGCATTTCGAACAAATAATGGAATGCTTATCAAACTCAAGTACCAAATCTTTGATTCCAGGGCAATTTGCTAATCACTAATGCTCTGAATTAAACAGCCTTCCTTGAGTCCAAGAATATGGAATGTTCTCCACAGCAGACAATCCTTATTCTAGAACAGTTTTAGCACCACAGTTCCTAACGTTTTTCCACACAAGCGTTTCCAGGCCAACACTCAGTTTACGTTTTTTGAATGACATCTAAATTGCCCACTCATACTCCGAAGCTCCAGCCCTTTCTGGTTTGTTCCTCTGGAAATGCTCTAGCTAGCACCCTAACAGGTGAAGCGAGTGTTTCGGGCAAGAAGAGTCAAGTTTCTGTATAGATAGTGATGATATGGGTATATAAATATAAAAAATGCCTGTTTTTTTTTTTTTTTTTAGTAATACTCTTGTAGTGGTCTCTTCAGCACTGTAGGTTCACATGCATTGAAGAAATGAAGCATATTAGTTATGCCATATATATGTTAAGATTACTAATTAAAGATATACAATTCTCAAACTAAATCTCACACACTATGAACACTGCTCCATAGCTTGGAAATGTTTCCTTTCCTTTAGGACTTCAGATATGATTATGACTCAAGTCTTTGACTTTTTGATAACTTTAGCCTCTCATTTTCTTTCTTTTCAACTTTTCTTATATCAGGGCTATGGCAATATAGTCAAAGAAGCACAAAAAATATGGATAAACCAAAATTAAACCAGCAATTAACAGTTTGGAAGCAAAAGTATTTTGGAAAATAAATGAATTACAAAACTTTGTTTAGCACATATAGGATTTGATCTGTGCTTAGATTATAAAGTAATACAGAGCAGATGATTTGATCTCTACACAAAGGCATACTTTTTTTCCTCTTAATAGCTTATTTAAAATAGCATTATTCATTCTTAGTAACAACTGACAGGCTCAGAACAATCAAAATCAACATAAAGTGACACTGATTCCAGGAAAAATATGCCTTACTGGACCCTGCTCCTGCAATGTCATGCTAGCAGTTCCTTTATGAAATGCGCTGCTAAGCTGCTGCAGGTTTTTGCCAATAACCTTCCAATGAAAATTAACTGAGGTCTTTGGGAGAGAATCCCAGATGAGACTTGGATATATAATCTGGTAGGACAAGACTTTATTCATGTGTTTATCAAGAAATAACCCAACTATGTATAAAAAAATGAAACTAGAACACTAACACAAGAAATAAACTCAAAATGGATTAAAGATTTAAATGTAAGGCCAGAAACCATAAAGCTTTTACAGGAAAACATACGTAGTACACTCTGACATACATCACAGCAAGCTTCTCCATGACCCACCTCCTAGAGTAATAGAAATAAAAGTAAACAAATGGGACTTAATGAAAAGCTTTTGCATGGCAAAGGAAACAATAAAGATTAAAAGACAACCCTCAGAATGGGAGAAATAAAACAATAGGCAAACAAAACAACTGATAAAGGATTAATCTCCAAGATACACAAGCAGCTTGTGCAGCTCCAAAACAGAAAACCCAATCAAAAAATGGACGGATGACCTAAACAGACATTTCTCAGAAAACATACAGATGGCCAACAAACATGAAAAGATGCTCAACATAGCTCATTATTAATGCAAATCAGAACTACAAGGAAGTATCACCTCATGCCAGTCAGAAGGGTCTTCAGTAAAAAACCTACAAACCATGAATGCTGGAGAAGATCTGGAGAAAAGGGAACGCTCTTGCACTGTTGGTGGGAATGTAAACTGATGCAGCTGGTATGACAATTCCTTGAAAAACTAGGAACAGAACTACCACATGACCCAACAATCCCACTACTGGGTATATAGCCTGAGAAAACCATAAATGAAAGAGACACATGTAATCCCAATGTTCACTGCAGCACTTTTTACAATAGCTAGGACATGGAAGCAACTTAGATGTCCATCAACAGATGAATGGATAAAGAAATTGTGGTACATATATACAGTGGAATACTACTCAGCTATTAAATAAAAAAGTGTACATCGGAGTCAGTCCTAGAGATGGATGAACCTAGAGTCTATCATACAGAGTGAAGTAAGTCAAAAAGAGAAAGACAGATATTGTATATTAATGCATGCATATGGAATCTAGAAAGATGGTACTGATGATCCTATTTGCAGGGCAGCAATGGAGATGCAGACAGAGAACAGATCTGTGGACACAGTTGGGGAAGGGGAGGTGGGACGGATTGAGAGAACAGCATGGAAACGTACATTACCATACGTAAAACAGCAAGTGAGAATTTGCTGTATGACTCAGGAAACTCAAGCCAGTGCTCTGTGACAATCTAGCGGGGTGGGATAGAGTGGGAGGGGTTTTCAGAAGGGAGGGGACATAGGTATACCTGTGGCTGAGTCATGCTGATGTATGGCAGAAACCGACACAATATTGTAAAGCAGTTATCCTCCAATTTAAAAAATAAAAATAACACACCAAAGGAATCAAGTAGGAAGACTTTTCTGCTTCACCTCTTTTAAATATCATATTCATTTTCTATTGCTGCATTAAATCACGGCAAATTTAAAAGCTTAACACAATACCCATCTATTATCTCACAGGTCTGTAGGCCAGAAGTCCAGGCAGACAGGACTGTGCTCTCTGCTCAAGGTCTCAGAAGGCTGGAATCCAG
Source organism: Bison bison bison (assembly GCF_000754665.1). Taxonomy (NCBI): domain Eukaryota; kingdom Metazoa; phylum Chordata; class Mammalia; order Artiodactyla; family Bovidae; genus Bison; species Bison bison. Next base: position 4,571,710 of record NW_011495064.1, read on the forward strand.
GTGCTGGTGGGGACCAGGCTCTTGGCTGCTGAAGCAGAGTCCATCTGCAGACTCCTTCAGATTGCTGGTTGAGTTCAGTTCCTGCGGCTGCAGGACTGCAGTTTCCATTCCCTTGGCTGCCGGCTAGGGCCTCTCAGCTCCTTTAGAGGCATTTCTCCTCATGTGGCTGCCCCCATCTGAAACCAGCCATGGTGTTTCAAGTCCTCCTGCTTTGAATCTCTGACTTCTGCTGACAGCCTGAGAAAACTCAGGGCCCACATGATTTGGCTAGCTGTTCCCAGATAATCTCCCTTTTGCTGTACAACATAATTACGGGTCATAATCACAGGTTTCACATACACTCAAAATCTAAAGTCACTGGGGGTCATCCACAGAAGTCTGGCTGCTACAAATACACACTGCTATCAATTAGAGCAATCTTTCCAAACATGCTGTTTGCATATAATCACACTTGGCTCCAGGGACAGCACTGTTAGCAGACAATGTTTTCATTACCAGAATACATTTAAGAGAAGACTTCACAGCACTGCTGACGTTTTTCCTAATTATTTACTGATGCAGTTGTTGATCTAAAAAAGCTATAAAAGATATCTCCAACAGTTGAATTAACCTATACATACATGTCTAGAGCCTGCGTGCTAAATAAGCCACGTGCATTCGTGTTTTCCAAAGCTTGTCAATCACAAGCTTTGGAACCTCAACTTAAAGTTGTAGATCTTAACTGGACTCCAATAGCAGAGACAGTGAATGCCGTAAAGAACGCATGAGACTGAGAGCAAGGAATTTAGAACTGGATGTCAGGAACCTGGAAATAGGTCCTCAACTTTCTCTTCTCCCTGCAAATACTCATCATCATTTACACTATGACATATTCTGCATGTCTGCTTTTAGCTTCATGATTGCAACTCATTATTCTGAATTCTAAAATGTTAATATTAGCACTCTTGACACAGTGCTGTCCTACAGAATTTTCTGGGATGATGGAGATGTTCTACATCTGTGCTGTTCGATCCAGTGGCCACTAGCCATAGGGAGGGCCAGTGTGACTACAGAGCTGAATGTTTTATTAATTTAAGTAGCTGCCCGGTTGTCCAGTGGCTACTGTAGAGGACAGCAGGGCTCCAGAGACAGCATGCCATAGACACACAGAAAAGTAAAATTAGTCCCACCGCTTGACACACTTTTCCCCACTCACTCTTTGGGCAAAAGTGGTTCAGCATCCATTCAAGGTCAAGCATTTACTTTCTCTCTGTTCCAAGTTCCCTAATCTTCTGTCCCAATACTTCAGTCCCTAACCTGATTCTTAAGGGCAACCACCAGAATTGCCTGTTCTTGGCAAGCTTCTAATTGTCTAGTGGAAACCAGGGGAGGAGCGCTCAGCAGAGAAGAGGCTCCATGGACACCTGTACAACAGGGGATGGACAGGAAGCATGACGTACACGCTTGCCCATGGGAGCTTGACATTTGGTCAGAGTGAGTACATGTCTGTGCACACACACACCCCACAAACAGAAACTAGACAGTTGAGACCGTGTGTGTGCGCGCACGTGCAAGTGTGTGGCAAGGACAGCAGCTGAAGACAGTTCAGGAAAAGGAAGAGGAGTGTGGGCTGGAAGAGCTGGTCCCTTCCTGCAGACCCTGCCTGGGTACCTGCCGTGTGTCAGGCAGTGTTCTGGGCTCAATGAGGTGCTGGTAACAAATTCACAGGAAGGAAGGGGTGCACAAGGGAGTCCTTGAAAGACAAGATGTGGCTAAAACTCTTCTTAGGAACAGGAGGGATGAGCTAATAAGTTTTCACCCTCAGCTCTGCAGAGCTGCCTGGATAAGGCTCAGTCTCAAGACATGCACCCTGACAAAGGGCCAGGAGCTGCAGTTACTGCCACTCCTCGGACTCTCAGAGCATGGCCTTTCTTCCTCAGGTCACAGTCGGCTACTCGGGAAGCAGAGAAACAAGGGGGTTCTAAACCCACCCCCAGATTTTTACCTCCTGCCACTTGGTTGTTAGAGCAGCAATTTAGTATGTGAAGCTGGTTCCAATATTTTATAATGAGAAGCTATGCTTTTCCAGTGAAATTTCCCTGCCAGGCACTGGGCCAAGGAGAGTTGGGAAGAAAAGGTAAATTAAAGAAAATACGAAGTAAATTTTAAAAACCTTGAGGAAAATGTTTAACTAGACTTTGACATAAAAATAATCATTGTTGGCAACGTGTAACTTTTAAATCAAGAACCATTCAAGTAATGGAAAAAATTGTACCCTATCTGTGTTTTCCATCCTTTTTCACTGCATGACCCTGTACAGAAAATAAGGCTGTTTGAAAGCTATTTGTTCAGCCTGCTGGGTATGGGTGACACTTCTCCAAGCTAAACGCAACCAGCTAGAACCTCCAGTGCCCAAGGCCTCAGCCATGGGCTATTTGGAAAGCCCAGAGGGTTTAAGCTCTGCACACCTGTAGCTGTCTGCAACCCACCTGAGGACACCACAGTGGCTGGGAACTGATGTTGATAATTCATAATTTTGTAAAAGACTTCAGTTAAGATCACTGACTGCTAAGGCTGATAATATTTTTGTCTACAGTGACATCATGTGGAATTGCAAGTTTAAGAGTAATAAATACTCTCTGGATGTGAATTTAGTTACAGTTCATACTGCAACAGAATAAATTATTTTGAAAAACATACACCTGTTACAATACCTTTCACCAAAAACCCACCATTACATTTTTCTTTAAAATTAAACCAATTGTGACTCGTACAACAGCATTACCTAGAAAACATTTTGTCAGAACTCAGAATGAGTGCAGATATAAAAGCCTCAAGAGAAAATGCATCTAATTCGTGGATTTTAGACAAAGATTAATACAGAAAGAAGAGTTTGTCATTTTACATATCAGAGGAAATGTAATGACTTCAGTTTATGGTAATTTGGGTTGAAATGCATCACCCTTGCACATTAAAATTTATCAGACTGATTTTTTGTGGCTATACACCATACATAGTATAGTAAAATAACCCTCAAGAAGGACATTGGTCTTTAAAATCCTGGCTTTAAGGAATGACAAACGGCTTTGAAAATATTTTGCTCAGAATCATTGTGATTATAAAAGTACTTCAGTTAGGAAATCAATCTAGAATCATTCTTAAATGGCAGTGCATTTGAAAAATGGCATTAACTTGTAATGTTTGCATTTCCAAAGAAAAATATAGAAAGAACTTAAAAAAGCAAGGTAACTGGTTTTCAAAAAAAGTATTGATTCAAAAATTTACTGCACAAAAATATGTACTTCTTAAGTATTTCTAATAAATTAACTCCATAACGTTTTATGTATATTTATATATTTATATATATATAATCCCTGATCATCTATAAAAGAGGGTCTATAATACTAAAATAAATGAACTTCAAAAGTACCCCCTTCATAAAATGTATTTAACATTAATTTTTCTCAAATTTAATGAATGTAACAATATGTACAACTCTTATGTATTAGTATAATACCAAAATAGTACAAGTCATATTAACAGGCTGTCATAACTGTAAAACGTTTGAGTTGAGTTAAAACTGGAGGACAGCTTAGATTCAAATGAATACAATTATCCGTGGGAGATTCATTTTCCAAGTGGAAATATGACAATCATTTTATCTACAGTAGATTTCGCGAGAGGTAGAATTCAAGTTACCAAAAAAAGGTACGTGCTCAGCTGTCTTTAATCAACAAATTCACAGGGAAAAAATGTGTTGGTTTCTTAGTAGAGATGGTCAGTTTGTGACTTTTTTAATATGGATCTGAAATACAAGATAGTGAACAGCATGATATGGCAATCAATTTTCAATTCGAAAAAGATCTTAAGTATGAAATCCAAATGTTGTAAAAAAATGTAGAATCTAATCTGTTCCACTGATTTAATGTATTGTCTTACCTCATTAAGAATGGCCCAAACAGCAGAATTCTGAATAACTGAAAGTCGGAAGGCCGAAATGGGGTTTAGGCTGGGATCCACCATCCCTTCCGCAACACCGTTTTCAAATTTCCCTGCAAAGGAAAAATCAACACTCGCTGGGGTAAGACTGAAACAAGCACGCATAAACTATCACTAACTCAAAGCGGGGAAGGAAAACACCAAAAAAGTATTTCCAGTAGAGGTTTTTACACAAAGGATGGGCGAATTTGTTTTCTTCCTACTACCTTAATTCCAGGTTTAAATTTTTCACAAAGTAGTACATGCTTTAAAACATGAGCAGCAACCTGTTTAACAGGCAGAGCAATACATTTTATTGCACATTTTTAAAAAGTAAATATATTTATTCTGACATCAACTAACACAAGTTTTTAGTAAAATATGACTTACAAGCCTTACAAAACATACTCCTTTCCATCTCTCATTCTACTTTGAGGATTGAGTCAACAGTAACAAATTTCACTGCTTAATTAGACACACAGACACGATGGTTGGCCTTGAGTGATTTCCAAGGTCAAATCTAGGAGGAATTAAGATATGATACATCCTCAAGGCAGGTCTAATATAAAACTCCATTATAAATGACAAGCTCATAAAGCTTTCATGTAAGGATAAGGACCAAGACCTAGAAAAGATAATAAGCTCTCTACTCTACTTTTCTTGCCGTGAGGAAACTGCAAGGAAACAAAACAAAAACACTGTTGAAAAAGTGTCAGAAAAATGGTTGTTCTGAATCACACTGCTCTAAGCCAGAGATTGGCAAACTTCCTAAAAATAGCAGATAGTAAATATTTTAGGCTTTGTGGGTCAAGAGAGCATTTGGGAATATCACACAGGTACTCGTATAGGAAAAGAGAAAAACTAATTTCCATAAAATTTTTATTGATGAAATTCAAAATTTCAACTTAGACTCTCCTCCCCTCCAAACTGCCACATAACATATGAGATTTTGATATATCTTGAAGGTTTCCTTTCACACAGCCTAGATAAGATACTGCCAAATAATGTTACTAATCCATAAGCACAAGATTTAATGGAGCATATCCATGACTTGGAAGGTATCTGCCGTCAAATTCTATTAAGAATCTTTTCTTCAAAAGATATATCTACCTTATCATAACATTACAGATGAATCACGTCCAATCGAAGGTTATGTGCAACCTCCTCAATTAGCTTGATATTTCCTGTAGTTTGGTGTCACCAAAGTGACTTGAATGCAATATAAGTTTTGCACATAAGAACTGTTTTATTTTAATAATTTTAGGTTGAATTCACTAAGAAACATTATCAGGTCTGAAGCAAAAACTATTTTCAAAAAGATAACAGTAGTCGAAGGCACTCAAAAACTTTCTCACTTGGAAAATTTTCAATTCTTATTCCAGAGCTTAAAAATAAATAAATAAAATTTTATCACTGCTAAGCCCCAGAACTGCTGTTTGGTAGGGCAAGTCAGAATATTCAGGTCTTATTTCTGACAAAAATTCACAGAACTGATGTTGATGAAGTCAACGAGAGTGAATAAAATTCACTGGCAATACTACTAGTTCAATAAATTAATCATACACGACAGATTCAAGCACTCTGTAAAGCGTCTATTGACGCATAATAAGGTAACCATAGGCTTGGAATACCTTGCTGCTGCTGCTGCTAAGTCGCTTCAGTCGTGTCCGACTCTGTGCGACCCCACAGACGGCCTCCTACCAGGCTCCTCTGTCCCTGGAATTCTCCAGGCAAGAACACTGGAATGCCTTATGGCTTTTTAAAACTTTTTATTTTACATTGGAGTATAGCTGATTAGCCATGCTGTGATGGTTTCAGGTGCACAGCAGAACAACTCAGCCATAGACAGACACGTATCCATTCTCTCCCAAACTCCCCTCCCATCCAGGTTGCCGCGTAACACTGAGCAGAGTTCCATATGCGGTACACTGGGTCCTTGTTGGTTATCCACTTTAAATACAGCAGTAAACGACAAGCTTTGTAACTGTCCATCAAACCCTTCTCCTGCACAAGTATTTTCACCACCATTCACTGTAACATATCCTAGCAGACTCCACTTCAGATGTACAAATTCTGTGTCTTCTCAACTTGTTTGAAAACACTCTTGCCTGCACTTGTTCTCTACAGACTATGCACAGAGGCCAGTTGTTCAGTCGCTTCAAACCTGGCATTGACTCCAAATAACAAGGCCGCGGTTGTTAACAGATGAGGCAGTAGTATCTGTCAACTCAAGCCAAAAAAAACTACTCAAATAATTTGCTTGCCTTTTGATTACTGACATTGCTCTCAAGGTCCCCAACTCCTCAATCAAAAGTTATTACTGAAAGTCTAATGGTCTGAAATAAGATTTTTCTCTGTACACGGATCTCTGGCTGTTACAGCTAAACACTGGTGAATGGTTTTCTTGCTTGCTAACTTTGGTTACAGCCTCATTAGAATCTTTTATTTTTGTGAAGAAACTCTCAGTGATATGTTAAATTTTCTAGTTTTTCTGACCATTGCTTTCCTGTGAGCTGGGGATACTGTTGTGAGTGGTTAGTTTGGTAACATATTCTTCAGTACAGTTCCTTTACACAGTCAACACGATGACCTGCCATCTAACTTTGTAAAAAGAACCCAGATTCCACTGTGTTAAAAAGCACAGCATTCCAAGTCCACTCTCTTCTTGTTTTTACCTGAAGGGTAATCACTGGTAATTTTCTTTGAAATGCCACAATAGACTGATGTGTGTGGCACATCCGCACCGCCAAACTGTAACGCATCAGTGCTACTGGTGATACACTGAGCAGCAATTCAAAGCGACGGGAGCACCATCTCCATCTCTTGGCAACTGCTCGCTTATCTCTGCTGTTGCAGCAGAAAGACACTCACAGACAACCCAGAAACAAACGAGCACGGCCACGTTCTAAACAAACTATTCACGGGCACGGAAATGGGGATATTTTCTAATTTTTACATATCATGACATAGAAGGCAATGGCACCCCACTCCAGTACTTTTGCTTGGAGAATCCCACGGACGGAGGAGCCTGGTAGGCTGCAGTCCGTGGGGTCACTAGAGTCGGACAGGACTGAGCGACTTCACTTTCACTTTCCGCTTTCATGCACTGGAGAAGGAAACGGCAACCCACTCCAGTGTTCTTGCCTGGAGAATCCCAGGGATGGGGGAGCCTGGTGGGCTGCCGTCTGTGGGGTCACACAGAGTCGGACACGACTGAAGAGACTTAGCAGCAGCAGCAGTACTATTTTTATTTTTTTCAACCACTTAACAATGAAAATAATGAAAAAAGTTTCAACATTCTTTGCTCACAGGCCATTCAAACAAGCAGCTAACCCTTGTGCTGTTACATGATGTATCAATTCTAAAGTCTTAAAACATAATCAGATCAGATCAGATCAGTCGCTCAGTCGTGTCCGACTCTTTGCGACCCCATGAATCGCAGCACACCAGGCCTCCCTGTCCATCACCAACTCCCGGAGTTCACCCAGACTCACGTCCATTGAGTCAGTGATGCCATCCAGCCATCTCATCCTCTGTCGTCCCCTTCTCCTCCTGCCCCCAATCCCTCCCA
>NW_011495064.1:4579337-4579933 GCF_000754665.1 Bison bison bison
CAATTCTTCGGCGCTCAGCCTTCTTCACAGTCCAACTCTCACATCCATACATGACCACAGGAAAAACCATAGCCTTGACTAGACGAACCTTTGTTGGCAAAGTAATGTCTCTGCTTATGAATATGCTATCTAGGTTGGTCATAACTTTCCTTCCAAGGAGTAAGTGTCTTTTAATTTCATGGCTGCAGTCACCATCTGTAGGGATTTTGGAGCCCAGAAAAATAAAGTCTTGATACTGTTTCCACTATTTCCCCATCTATTTCCCATGAAGTGATGGGACCAGATGCCATGATCTTCGTTTTCTGAATGTTGAGCTTTAAGCCAACTTTTTCACTGTCCACTTTCACTTTCATCAAGAGGCTTTTTAGTTCCTCTTCACTTTCTGCCATAAGGGTGGTGTCATCTGCATATCTGAGGTTATTGATATTTCTCCCGGCAATCTTGATTCCAGCTTGTGTTTCTTCCAGTCCAGCGTTTCTCATGATGTACTCTGCATATAAGTTCAATAAACAGGGTGACAATATACAGCTTTGATGAACTCCTTTTCCTATTTGGAACCAGTCTGTTGTTCCATGTCCAGTTCTAACTGTTGCTTC